>NW_027314082.1:0-17757 GCF_040954645.1 Diabrotica undecimpunctata
CGCGCTATCTCAGAGTCCTATTAGAACTAGGAACGTGGGAAGAGGAAAGTACAATCAATAGAGTTAAAAAGAAAAACAAAGTAGACGAACTTCAAAAGACTCGTGAGTACTGAATAAATATAGTTCCAGTGATAGACAACCCACTAGAAATAGAAGACAGAGTCCTAGAATTGGAAAACATCATCCAACAAGCAGTCAGTAACAGCACTACAGAAGAGGAAGTAGAAATGCACACGGGAAGATTTAAGGATATACCGCAAGAAATAAAAGATTTAAATAAAGATGTACGTTATAACATTACACCCTCTTTAACAACTGAGATTTTTAATTTTAAATTTCTAATATACTTTTATTAATATTTATTTATTAACTGTATTACATTAGTATAGTTGTGAAGCACTTAAATTTGTTTTTATTTGAGTTGTGTGTTATTTGTTTAAAAAAACCAATTTAAATAATAATTTCTTAAAAATTAATACAACTTGACAGCGACGAAAAATTCGGAAATGGTATAGCGTCTGGATGAGAATTTGAAGGCAAATTGGTTAGATTTTTATACATCACAAATAGTTTATTTCTAAGAAAAATCAACATTTAACAAGACAACTAACAAGAAGAGATTTAATGACAGTCACCACGTTGATAAGATCTATACATCGAAAACAGATTGTCCGCTTTTGCTGTTCTCTAACTTCATTTGAAAAGTATTTCGCTTTCAACTTTCCGCTCTAATTCAATTTGTAGGAGTCGCTTAGAGAAAAGAATAAAACTTTTCACAATAAGATGTCTTGTGAAGGAGACATATGTTGGGCCTACTTTTTTAGAAGATTAAAACTAGATATATAAGGAAAGCTCATTTTTATTTAATGTCTATTTTCGAATAACATTGCCAAATGTTTTATAGATTTGTGTAAGTTTTGATGGCATAGTAAAATATCTTGCTCATTTTGAGAAAAATGAGGTGATAACTATTATTAACTTAACTATCGTTGAAAAAAACAGCATTAAAAAAAAATATTTCTGTTTGTAAAATTATGTACGATATTGTGACACTGCCTATTTTAATTAATTAAATACATTACATTTAAGTTATTATTTTAGATTTGCAACTATTTTCAAATAATAGGGTAAAAAATAGAACTATACCTGACGTATTGAAGAATTAGAGAGTGTAATAAGAATTAAAAGTCGGTCGTTGTGTGTGCCAATGTAACAAAATATGGAAGTATGGGCACACAACATAAAATGTTTAAGATTTGATGCCTCTTGGCTAGAAGGGTATGCCTCAGAATGACCAACTGATACTCAAGGAAGAATTCGACTAATTTGCGTGCTAGTAAAAGACAGCCAATTAAGAATGAATAAGACTGAAAGAATGAATAAGCAAAAGTCAAACTCAGCAAGGTGCAAATACTTGCATGTATGAGGATAACTGATTAACTGATGACATGCGTATCACTTTAACAACAGCTATGGAGGTTCTACTAGGCTTGACTACCGTGCATTTGATAATACAAGAAAAAGCAACATTAAGAGCCCACAGAATAAAACAATCACTGAAACTTTGTAATTAATGGATAAGGCATATGATTATCACAAGGACTGTAACGAAGTACATTGAAACCCAGGTCACATGACAAAAAATACAATTTTAGGAATTCATATAAAGTTTCTATTTCAGACAGGCATGTATGGAGAAATAAGGAGTACCATAACCAACAGAATAAGATGGTATACAGATGGATCCAAGGAATCCACTTTTTTTTAAGCGGAGATTTATGCGATGCTGCAATGTACAAAAGGAAATAACGAGAGAACTCTTAAAGAGAAGCAGATCCATATATGGTCCGATAGTCAAGCGACACTGAAGGCATTTCCGAGTACGCGCTATCTCAGAGTTTGGTGTGTGGGACTGCATCAAAGAACTTAATGAACTGGTAGACCGGAACAGGGTTGAAATTGTCTGGGTACCAGGATATCAGGGCATCGAAGGCAACAGATCAACTTGGAAAAAGACGATCGAACGAATCAAATAAACCGGCTGTAAATCTGGACATTTCAAATGCTGTAGTTCATAAGGCTGTAGAGAACTGGATCAGAGAGAATTTTATGCGATATTGGAAAAGAATCAAAAAAAAACAAACATATAGAAAATCTTCACATAAAACATAATGACGGTATTGTGTCTAGGACGGGAAAGATTTTTGTTTGGATTCAGAGCAGTGGCTATACCGCTCTGAAGAGACCTAAAGAGGTCGAAATACGTATAAGCGGCTTGTCGCTGCCTTTAAAGAGAAGCAGATCCATATATGGTCTGATAGTCAAGCGACACTGAAGGCATTTCCGAGTCAGGAAGTGATAACTAGGTTGGTGTGTGGGACTGCATCAAAGAACTAAATGAACTGGTAGACCGGAACAGGGTTGAAATTGTCTGGGTACCAGGATATCAGGGCATCGAAGGCAACAGATCAACTTGGAAAAAGACGATCGAACCAATCAAATAAACCGGCTGTAAATCTGGACATTTCAAATGCTGTAGTTCATAAGGCTGTAAAGAACTGGATCAGAGAGAATTTTATGCGATATTGGAAAAGAATAAAAAAAAACAAACATATAGAAAATCTTCACATAAAACATAATGACGGTATTGTGTCTAGGACGGGAAAGATTTTTGTTTGGATTCAGAGCAGTGGCCTGACCGCTCTGAAGAGACCTAAAGAGGTCGAAATACATATAAGCGGCTTGTCGCTGACCTGTATCGAAACAAAAATCTAATACCGTCATTAAGTTTTATTACTTTACTCCGTTTGGAGTACTAGATACTAAATTCACTACGTATTTTGACCATGATGAACGGCATGTGGAATGCAATTTTAGATTCCCTTTTGCCGAGTAATTTATCAAGCTGTTTGCTTTGCAAGTTTTAGAAGGCAGAGTGGTAAAAATTTGAATTCGGTTTCGCCATATAAAAATCGATTGATTTCTGTTTTTGTTAGAAAAGTCTTCATTGGTAAACTATGTGGAAAAAGAACAGAGGAACTGCTTTATATGGGCAGCAACAAGCTGAAAGCAGTAAGAGTAATATTGATCAGGCATGCACCAGTAAGAGAATTTCTAAATAAAATACACATTTATAATGGAGAACTTAACTGCAGACTCTGTAATAATAAACTCCTTCTTTTCTTTTCGTCTTTTCACGCTTCTTTTTGTTTCTCGAGGTCTCCAGAATGTCACTTTATGAGACCATCTGTTGGTGTCTTGTCTTGCTACATGTGCTACCCATTGCCATCTCAATGTCGCTATTTTTTCCATGATGTCAATTACTT
The DNA here is from genome assembly GCF_040954645.1 of Diabrotica undecimpunctata. Lineage (NCBI taxonomy): Eukaryota > Metazoa > Arthropoda > Insecta > Coleoptera > Chrysomelidae > Diabrotica > Diabrotica undecimpunctata. The sequence continues at coordinate 3,327 of NW_027314082.1, forward strand.
TAGTTCTTCGACGTATTTTGGTTTTTCGGAATTTTGTCTCTGAGGCTTATATTTAACATGGCCCTCTCCATGGCCCGTTGAGTTTCTTAATTGTTCTGCCATTTTTCTTGTTATTATCATAGTTTACAATCCATAAGTTGCAACTGGTAGTATACAAGTATCATAAGTTTTTCGTTTTAAGTGCATTGGGATTTTTCTGTCTTTTAAAATGAAGCTCAACTTACCAAAAGCAGCCCATGACAATTGTGTCCTTCTTTTAATTTCTAGGGCTTGATTTTCATTTTCGTTTTTAATTGCATGTCCTAGATATATATATATATATATATATATATATATATATATATATATATATATATATATATATATATATATATATATATATATATATATTGTTATGATGTATTTTTTGTTTGAATGATGAGCAATGAGTATTTTTAATAATATAGGGTTTTTATCGCGGTTCTCAAAGAATTAGCTTGTAAGTACTTTTTTAAATTATCTTTATTATAACTATTATGAAACACACATATATATCTAACCTAGCTAATGTAAATTTAAAATAAACTATCTTTAAATTGATGTTCTTATAAAACTAATTAAATTCTATAGACAATGTTAACTTTAAACAAACTATCTTCAAAATTGAAATTGTTATAACACTAACTAAATTATATTAACAAAATTTTGTACCTTTCTTTCACTGAATGCCTAAATGAACTGTTTTCCACTATATATATTCTAATCACCACTGAATGTCTTCTTACTTCGGTTATCCTTGTTTTTGTGAAATTTCTTTTTTCAATTATCAGCTTCTACCAATTTAAGATATATTTTTCTTCACCAGCATTTATATACCACCAAGCAAACCAGCAAACAGCATTTATATTTATTCTTCTTTTCAATATACCAATATCCAATTATTATAAGTTGATTTATACTAATCTCCAACCATAACATAATTTAATTTCTTCCAATATACCTTTTTTAATTATATTAAACAATTTGACTATTTGTACTTGATTCACTGACTCCAACTAACTTTCATATTTCTTACTAAACTTTTCTGACTGACTTCTTGAAAATTCTGAACAATTTACTACACTAACTAAATGTGTCTACTAACTTTCATAATGAACTGGCCTGACTTCTGACTAAAAACTGCCATCTTGAATCCAAATCACGGGTATTTATATCTTTTTGGATATTCTAGAACCATCTGGTAAGAGATCATGTTCCAATTTGTTCTATTTCTTCGATATGGATGTTCTCGAAAAAATATCTCTTCCATCCACCGACATAATCATTATTCCAGAATATTTGACCGTAAACAATGGTCACACTCTGCACTCTGGAGAATTCGTTAATGTTCCATTGATAATTTTGTTGACATTTAGGCTTTTCAGATCAGAATAAACATTTAAATCATTAAATATATATAAATTAAACATTTTAAACTAACATTATTATTATAACCCCACTTATATTCGTATTATGATTAATTTCTATCTGTCAATTTACTGTATAGTTGGTTGCCTATGCACATGGCTCACTTAAATAAATTTACAACATTAAAATACAACTTTTTACACTTATTATATGCTAATTTATTAAAAATGCCCTCACATAAATATATTTTTATTAAATTCTCTAGTATATAACTTATTTAAAATAATCAAATACTTTTTATATCTAATATTATGTAGTATATAACTTATAAATTATTTTCTATAAACCCCAATTGTCACAATATATATATATATATATATATATATATATATATATATATATATATATTGTTCTACCTTTTCTATATTGATGTTATCTATCGTGATGTTTTCTAGGCTGTTGCTTAATATCTTTGTTTTGTCGAGATTCATATTATTATTGTGAATCTCGACAATAATAAACTAAAAACTGTGAAGTATGTATTATGCGATTGCTAGGAGATGGACCGTAAAAGACAATAACTGTATGGGCAACCAAGAGAAGATCCTGGTATATTTAGGATCATATTTATTTTAAAGGTCTTCGATCTCTTTCTCATTCATTTCTCTTCAAAGTATTTTTCTTTTGCCTGCTTTATCATCTTCCTGATCTGTAGTTATGGTATTAGACAAACCTCTGCCTAAAAACAATCATACGACAATTACAGCAATCTAAAATTGTGCGGAAATGGAAAACTTTAACTTAACAAATTGCTTAATAGTTATTTAACCAACAAGTGTATTAATAAGGGCGATTAACAATTGAGATATCTTTGAGATCGTTAATCGCCATTTTAATTCACGAGTTCGTTACAAAACTTTTCCGTCGACCGTACTTTTCAGAAATAAAGATATCTTAGTTTAAATTTTTATTTACTTAACGATTAATAACAATTTTTTCAGCTTTCAATAACTTTATTCAAAGTTTAATTTTCCTTAGTGGTAGTTTTATTATTGTAAACATTAATATTCGAAATAGTACAATTACTGAAATTAAAGGAAGGTATTGATAAATGATTATCTGCTGTTATTAATAATTTTAAACAATAAAGTAAATAATGACATACAATGACAGATAGTACTAACAGCGGCTTCTTTATTTTAATTTTTTTAGTGGAAATATAAATAGGTATATGTTTGGTTGCCTACACCACAGGTCACTGCCAATCACAGAGCGTTTAATTAATGTATGCAAGCAATGTATGTTGTGTTGCCCATAATGAAATCGTTTATTAATAGAAAATCATTCATTAATAGAGGTCAGTATTCAATGATTTTGAGGGTATTAAAATTGATCATGTCAAAATGGACGGTCGACGGAAAAATACTTTAACGAAATAGATTGTTTGGCAGATAATAATAATTTTGTTATACCAACTGATTGTGTATCCAAAGAAATGCATTTTTTGAATAACAGCAGTAGTGATAATAATAACTCTGTAAACCGCGCGTTAGATAATTTAGCAAATAAACAAATACTGTTGCCAATTGAACAAAATAAAAAGGTGGTATCTCTTGTGCCATATGAATGTTTAGTGACGAAGACGAAACTTATAAAATTACAAATACCAGTAATGTTCAAGAAAGTTCCAATCCTGGTATAAACAATAATATTAAAAGCAATCTGGTAAACACAAACAGTGATGGTGACGTTACAATGAAAAGAAAAAGGAAGCTGGGTCGGAATAAAAATAAATGGACAGTAAAGATACAAAGACAAAAAACTCCGAAGGAAAGGTAAAGTATACATGGGGTTTAGTAAAAAAAAACCGAGAAGATTAATTAAGCAAGATATACCAAGAAAAGCAAAATCTTTAAAAGAAGCGTGTACTTCAATAAAATGTCGAAGCTCCAAATATGCTTTACACTTAAATGCAAAAAATATTTCATATTTAAGTAAAAAATTGTTTTTGTAGATTAGTTCACTATTGGATTAGTATCTTTATATCTGTGTATTGTAATACTCTTTGTTATCCTCGTTAGTTAGTAAATACGTACGTAATAAGTTATTACTTTTGAGAAGAAAAAAAAAAGGATTTGTATATTGTATTTCAATCGACTAAGCTTGTCACTTTTCCATACCGTGACTTAAAATATTTTTTATAGTTAAAAATTTGTATTATTCATTATTTTACAATTTTATAATAACATATTTAGTAAATTCAGAGAAAATAGCTTTTTCCTAATTTTCCTATCTCCGAAAGACTTAATGTTATACTTTAGGATCAGAAAATTAAAAATTTGAAATTTTCAATTTGCTTGCCAGCCCATTTAACATCCTTATCCTCCTTTTCATTAATTAAATTCGCTCTGGGTTTTAAATTTTTGTCATTAAACACACATACCATGTACGTTATAGCTTTTTGAAAGGCAATATAGAATCGCTCCGAAAATTCGTACGGCCTAGAGTAAGGACGAGGGATAATGTAGCTTGGGATTAATCACCGTCAAAGAAGATTGATTGTTATCCGTACGATACATCTTACAACATTCCGCTTGAACGAAACCTACATTTGTATTCTTAAATTGAAACCATAAAATAAATTTTTCTTCTTGCGACTTTTTAACCGCTTAATAATAACTTACACAAGATATTCGTAATATGATACGTATTCTTCAAGAAGCTTTTTGTATTTTGCATTCATTTTTATTCGTCTTGTTAATAGTTTGAAACAATTTAGCACAATAAAAATAAATTATCTTCATCTTCCTTTTGTGTAAACTATTTAAACTCCAGTATTTCTTTTATTATCTAACCCTCCAGCTCTACTTTATATCTTAATAAATTCTCTGTTATAATAGTATAATAGACTACAAGACCTAGGGCCATTTTTAATGGATCATTCGATCCAGCTTGAATCACATCAAATATAAAACAATACCACATATATATATATATATATATATATATATATATATATATATATATATATATATATATATATATATATATATATATATATATATATATATATATGTATATATATTGAAATGATATAGAATATAGGAGAAAGAAAAATAGTGATTAAAAATAATTTATAAGTTACACACTAGATAATGTTATATATAAAAAGTATTTGGTTATTTTAATAAGTTATATACTAGGGAATATTATAAAAATTATTTATGTGAGGGCATTTTTAAGAAATTAGCATGTAATAAGTGTAAAGGGTTTTTTTTTAATAATTATAATATTGTAAATATATTTAAGTGAGCCATGTGCATAGGCAACCAGATATACATACTCTGAAAGTGACAGACATTTAAATAATAATTACGAATATAAAGTGGGGTTATTTGTTAATTTGAAATATTTAGTTTACATATAGTTACGGATTTGAAATAGTGTAGTTTATTAATTTAGGTTGTTTAAATTACATATAAGTTTCTATTCTGATCTGAAAAGCCTAAATGTCAATAAAATTCTCGATAGAAATAAAATTCCCGATAAATTCTCTAGAATACAGAATTTAACCTTTGTTTACGGAAGAACCTTCGCGAATGGTGATGTCTGTGAAATGGACATAACCAGAACATATACTTTTTCGAGAACATTCATATATAGAACAATTCGAATATGATTTCTTGCCAGATGGTTCTTGAACATTGAAAAGATATAAATACTCGGTGATTTGGATTCAAAAGGGTCAGTCAGTCAGTAAGCAGTCAGACAATTAGTTATTAAGAAAATAGACACAGTTAGTTAGGTACAGTTAGTGATTAGGAAGAAAGTATAAAGTATGCAATAATCAGTGATTTAGTATTAAAATTTGATAGTATTGGAAAGTATATTAGAAGAATATAATATATTATATTCTATATTATATAATAAGAAAATAAAAAGAAACTTACCAGGGGTTTCGTCGAGAATGTTATCTGCAGAAAATCTGGTGCTGTACTAACCAAGTGGATTGATAGCGGAGTTGTTACTCTGGGTTCCAATTTCGTTGGAGTAAGTTCTTTTGATGTATGTCGAAGATGGGATATGAAGATAAAAGAGTATATTGAAGTGACACGCCCCAAAGTAGTTTCTCTTTATAACAATGGGATGGGAGGTGTTGACAAGTGCGATTTTCTTATTTCTTTGTACAGATCGTTTATCAGAACAAAGAAATGGACTGTTCGATTAATGTCACATGCTGTTGACATGGCTGTCACCAACAGATGGTTGGAATATAGAAAGCAATCGGAGGAGCTGAAAATACCTCAAAAAATGTCATGGGCCTTATAAATTTTCAACAACACGTTGCTGAGGCACTTATTTTGGCAGGAAAAATACCCAGCAAAAAACGGGGGAGACCAGTTTCAAATAATCCTCTAGATCCTCAAGGTAGTTCTCCTGTAGGTAACGCAGCAGGTCCTTCTGGTAAACAAGTGCGTCCGATTGAAGATATTCGTTATGATAACTTTGGCCATTTACCGACTTTCAGTGACGAAATCGCTCGTGGTAAAGGAAGCAACTGTGGATCAAGAACGTATATTCGTTGCACAAAATGTCAAGTATCATTATGTATTGCTCGAAATCAAAACTGTTTTACAGATTTTCATACCAAATAAATAGTTTTTGTCAATTACAGTCTTATAAATAAAAATCATTTCATATTGATATGTGTCTGTTAATCATTGTGTACACTGCAGTGTACATTACGTAACTTTAGAATGTCAAATTTGACAAATTTCCTGATGAGCTTAAAAATTGTAGAAAAATATTTCTAATAATCGCTAAAACTTAAAAAAAAATTATATATCGTTTTAAAAAATTCGGAAAGGGTTAATTACTTAGTAACATAAACTCTGTTGCTTGTTTAATAAGTGCAAACGAAACATTTTTACATAATGTTTTTTTATAAAACCTTATAAAAAGATAAATATAAAAATAGAAGAGATATGCAAACCATAGTAATAAGTTTTGACAGAAAGAAAAGGAAAATCAAATTAATAATGTCAAATGGTAAGTAATTTTGCTAATTTTATAATTCAATCCTCACAAGGGTAAGACTGTTGAAGATACAACAACTTCATTGTTCTAATGTAGTTTTTTGTTTTAATTTTTAGTATGTTTTGAAAAAGAGTTAAATAAACTCGAAAGCTTAGCAAACCTTAAAGAGTTTTACTTTTACTACTTAAAGGCCAATATTGACTACAAGACCCAAAATATCCATATATACATATATATATATATATATATATATATATATATATATATATATATATATATATATATATATATATATATATATATATATATATATATATATATATATATATGCCACACACCTCTGTGCGTTAATTCGTTTTATTGCTGCCAGCTTAAGGTGTTATTAGATGCCGCCCATGTTTAATTTCTCTCCACCATCGTATTATCTCCTTGCTTGTTTTTTTTTTTGTTTTAATATATTCGGTATATCCTCCCCTTTCACTTGCTGTGTCGCATGTTAGAATTCGGTCAAAAAGAAGAAAATATGAATGAAATGTCAGATGTTGATAGTTCAAATTTCTTTAATAGGTGATGTAGTTACCCTACTGGACAAACAGTGTGACTTGTCATCCTAGACCTTTTATATAGCTAGATTGGTGCAGCATACGTTGTACTATCCGTTGCAAGATAATTCGAATGGACTTCCAGATTAAGAGACTGTACTTTACTAAATGATACAAAGTAGGTGTAGCCAGAGAAAATAAAATTTTAAGCATAATTTGTTGCAAACACACAAACCAGCAACCATTGATTAATGGATTTGTGAATTCAAGGAAAGTTTTTAGAATAGTCGAGAAACGCACAAAGACAGAGTGGCTAAAGAAGTCGTTAAGGGATATTCAGTCAAATTCACAGAGAATCACAATCGAAAGACTGTCAGGATGATTGACTGGACACTGTAGGCTACATAAGCATTTGATAGAAAGTACAATAGATCTGTAAAAGACGCAGTGTGTCAGACCAAGAGCCGCACTAGACGTAATCTTCTTCTTTTTGTGTAGACATGACTCTGTCTGTTTTTCAATGTGCCTCTAGTAAGTTGGCTTTCCTACTGCTCGTCTTCATATTAGCGAACTGTCTTTTGCCATCTTTACTTCTCAGCCGTTGTCATTTGATTTATATGATCGTTTCGTTCTACCATTATATTTCTTACCTAGTTCTTGATTTTCTCCATCTTGCATCTACGTCGTATATCTGTACTTCTAGCTCTGTTCCATGTGTCCACCATCAATTTTTCTTATCAAGAGTTTTTATCTCTGCTGTTTTTAACACGCTTTTTTTCCTGTCTGTGCCAGGTCGTGTTTTTGCAGCGTATGTGATTATTGGTCTCACGACTGTTTTGCAAATTCTGCCCTTCATTTCTTTCCCGATATTTTTATTTCTCTGTATGGTTTCATTTAGGCAACCTGCCACTCTGTTTGGTCCATTCACTTGATCTTCCACTTCTGTTTCGAGCTTTCTGTGGCCTTCGTAGCAAGATAGTGTAATGCCTAGATATTTAAACTTCATCACTTGTTCTACTATCTGATCTAACTCCAATTTAGATCTTAGTAAATTTGCTGTTATAACCATGCAGTATACCTTTTATTGGAAAAATTAGCATATTTAATATTCTGACGGTTATATTAAAGTGATGCAGCATACGTTGTAAATCATCATAGCAGATTATTTTTCGTTTTTTTCCCATTTGGTATCCTTTTTTACTTATTACTTTTTTTTATTACTTCATTCATGATCAGTTTGAACAATAGTACACTCAGCAAATATGTGTGTCTTGTCGCATTGTTAGCTTCAGTTGGGTCAGTTAGATCTTTTACTTTTACTTTATTGTGTTTTTTTGATAGATATTTTTGATCTTTCTTCTTCTTCTTTAGGTGCCGTCTTCTTAGCGAAGGTTGGCGATGACCTCTGCAAAGTCTTTCCTATTTTGGGCTTTCCTTATTAAACTTTGAAAGTCTAATCCTGTCCAATCTTTGATGTTGCGCAGCCAGGTGATTTGTCGTCTACCCGGGCCGCGTCTGCCTTCTATTTTCCCTTCTATAATAAGATGAAGGAAGTTATACTTTTGGTGTCTAAATATGTGTACAAGATAAGACGTTTTACGCTTCTTAACAATTTCTGTGAGTTCACGTTCTCTATTCATACGCCTTAAAACTTCTTTATTTCTAACGCGGTCGGTTCATGGAATTTTCAGCATACGACGAAATACCCACATCTCAAAGCTCTCTAAACGTCGTAACGAGCTGACTGTTAACGTCCAAGCTTCCACGCCGTGTAATAGTACACTATATACATAACACTTTATCATGCGGTATTGTAGGGGCAAATCAAGATTACGGGTAGTGAGTCACTGTCGCATCTTTAAGAAGGTGTTTCTTGCCTGTTCTATTCTACATTTAACCTCTTGTTCTTGGTCTAAGATGTCATGTATCCAAAAGCCTAGATACTTAAACTTTTTCACTTGTTCAACTAGATTGTTGTTGACTAGTATGTTTGTAACTGGTCTGTATTTTTTTGAAATTAGCATTGTTTTGGTTTTTTTTTACATTCACCTTAAGGCCGTATAGTTCTCCTTCTGGTACTACTTTGGTTAACAGAATTTGTAGTTCTTCTTCACTGCCAGCAATCAGCACTGTATCATCGGCATACCTGATATTGTTCACGATTTTTCTATTGACTTTTATTCCTTCTTGTGTTACATCTAGAGCATGTGCCAACATGTCCTCTGAGTACAAGTTGAATAATAATGGTGAGAGTATACAACCTTGTCTAACTCCTCTTTGGATATTTACGGATTCAGTATCACCCATTTCAGTTCTGACAGAGGCAGTTTGGTTCCAGTAGAGTTTAATCTTTCGATCTTTAGTCTCTGATATCTCTATTGCTTACAATAAGTGTATAACAGCTTTAAATTGATCCTGTCAAATGTTCAGCACCTGTACTTTAGTTGTAATCTGTGTAGGAAAATTTACAAGAAAATGTATTTCAGGTTATTTTTTCCTATAATGATGCCATCGATGTATAACACAAATAGACTGAGAGCTGCAATACAACCTTGTTTAGTCAGTGCGACAGAGAAAACAAAGCAGTCTCTGCATCTCTTTGTAATGTGCCGAATATATCGACCACGTGAATTTCCCTTGCTTATTTGGATCACGTGGTAGATAAATCCGGCTCTTCAGAAAGAGATAAAGGGACTGCTTTCCGTCAGTTTTCTCTGTCATACTAAGGCCCTATATTACAACACTTAGTCTATTTGTATTATATGTCCATGAATAATACAGATAAAATACTAGCCTATAACGTATTATACAAAGCAAAAATCTAAACCAAAACGGTCCTTAAGCTTACGGCATAAAAAATTAATATATATAAAAAAAAGTTACCTTAAACGCAATTATTTACACTACATTCGGAATGAAAGTCAAATATAATTCAGAAATAATAATGATAGCTGAATATTCTCTACAGCTGAATGTAGAGCTATTTCTCTTAAATATTCCGTAATGTTAGAAACGTTTACCTTTCATATTCTTAAACTTCCAAACTTCTTGTAATAAATTTTACTGTGTAAACTCAACTCATAATATAAATACCTAAAAGCCTTTTCAACATTTTAACCAAATTAGTCTAATGGACTAAGATCTTACTCTATTATTTATGTTATGTAAAGCTCTACTCTTCTTCTAATTTATTGGCACACATGGGACTTGTACGTACAAACTTTAAATGTATTTGATTTAAAATTGTAGATTTATATCTATTACTGCTACTGGCAACTCTAAATTAACTTAAATTAAATGGCGCGAATATCTCAGAATAAATTATTGTCTATCTGCAAATTTAGTGGCAGAGATATTGTGACGATATTGGAATACAACAGTATTACGTTCGCTTTGTAATAAAATAAGTTCAGAAGTGCATGTATTACATTTGTCTATTTTATTTGTCCATAGATTGGAGCTTTAAGTCATTGAAAAAAAACGGAGATAATTTAAAAATAAAGACAACAGTAAATACAGAGAGATAAACCACGAGATTAGGAAGACGATAAACCAGGCAAAAGAAAATAATTTTGAAGAGAAATGCAAAGAGATCAAAGACCTTCAAAATAAATATAATCTGTTTAACCTACACAAGAAAGTTAAAGAACTGACAGGACTAAGAAAACAAAATCCCACTGGTGCGCTTCTGGATATATAAGTCAGAAGAAATAGGTTCATATATTACAAAAGAAGAAATATTAGACGCATTAAAAACAATGAAGAGTGGGAAAAGCCCTGGATTTGACATGCTTCCTATAGAAATCCTAAAAATTCCAAATGAGAAGCACATTGATGTTTTAGTGACACTCTTGAACCAAATTTATAGTTTAGAAGTATTACTCAAAGGGTGGTTAACGTCGATTTTTATTTGTCTCCCCAAAAAGAAAAACGCAAAAGAATGCAGCGATTACCACACTCTTAGCTTGATGTCTCATGTGCTAAAGTTACTACTAAAAGTCATCCATGTAGCATGTTGAAATTACTTAAAATATCGATATGCAAGTATAAAAATTTTCTAAGACGTCCCTGGGCCCAGTATTAAATATTCCCCAATTTTGTTTACATTGTGAAGTAAAAGAAGAGAAATTCCAAAATATGATTTTGTCGATTTGTACGTGTTGTTTCTACAATTTGAAAAGTAGTTTGACTCAAGGTCGTTTTATTAAATGTTTAACGAGAAATTTGGGTTGTTTCGGTTGCGAGAACAGGTTAGATTTTAAAGGGCCCCAGCCGATATTGAGGTCGAGGGGAATTCAAGTTGGGTTTGGAGTATGGCCCATTGAAGACAGACTTTGTTATGTAGCTTTGCAGAGACCGGCAAAATTTGATAAAAATAGTGGACTAGACTCTATGTAATACGTCAGTTTAGAAAAAAATCACCACTATTTTTATTTTTTTGTATGTACCCAAGAAATTTGTGTCATTTAAAACACATTTGAAATATGCCCACATTGTTTCAGTCCTATTAAGAGGCAGATTTTTAAGTTTTGTGTTCGGTGCCAGCTTCAACCTCAAATCAGTCCTTTCATAGTATGGAGATGTAGTTTTTTGTTCGAGTGTCAGGAATTTTATTAGAACCAGTTCCCGACCCCAGACGTTATGCAGAGTGAAATTTAGTGAAATTCAAGGTAACTTTTTGTGTTAAATTTTAAAGTCAATATAGACAATTTTTAAAAAAAATAATAACTTGCTTTCATTATTTAAAAAGATAATTTTTTATTTGCAATAAATTATTTCTGCCACATGTTTATAGTCTAGTAACTTATAGTCCAGTAACTATTTTTTCTAAGTTTTGTAGCATCTCCTGAGTTTGTAAATGAGTAGGACACATGTAAGTTTTCTTTGTTATTTTTGGTATAAGTTCTAGTAACTAATTATATCATATATATTTTGTACCACTTGATATTTTGTAACTGTTTGTGTGAGACATTGATAAATATTTAATTTATCTCTCTGAACCATTTTATTATTTAAGAAAAGTCTCCTAACCTCTTTTTGTGTTTTTTAGGAAGGAAGAACCTTTCTTTCCTCCAGCAGGAAGTTTTCTCGAAGCGGTGTCCATTTTAAATTGCTACAGGTCTTTCTTGTTGTTTTTGTAACCCTTTGTCCAGGAGATTTATGTAATTACCCTCTTTTGTTTCATTTTGTAGTTGCCCCAATCCAACCCCATTGTCATTTACTTATCCATGCCCAGCTCTCAAAATAAGCCCTGAGTGCCGTTCGCACAGGTTCGTTTATTTTACTTGCCCTATCTCTGCCCCAGTAACTTCTCTCCCAATTTTCAAACCCCTATAATTATACCCTATGTGGTAGGCAAAATGTTTCGTTACACCATAACCGAATAAATCACAAAATAGACATATACGTTTGTACACAATTTTGTTACACAATTTGGTTTTCGTTAAGGCCTAGCGTGAAGCTCTTTTTTCACTTAGTATACTGATATAAAGATGCCTGGACGTCAATCAAGCTATATACGCATGTTTTATTGACTATAATAAAGCATTCGATAAAATATGACATGAACAATTAATGAATGTCCTGAAATCAAAGAAGATTGACTACAACGACCTAAGGATCATATCAAATTTATACTATAACCAGCGAGCAAAATTACGTGTTAATAAATAGCTGTCATAAGAAATTGAAATTAGACGTCGAGTGAGACAAGGATGCGTATTGTCAATTCTTTTTAATGCCCACTCCAAAGAGATCCTGAGAAAAGCTCTCGAGGGTGAAACAGCTGAAATAAAGGTAAATGTAGTTTCCATTAACAATATTAGATATACGGACCACACTGTGATCTTAGCCGAAAATATTGAAGCTCTTCAGAGACTGGTGACTAGAATAGCGGAGTATAAAAAAGGGTACGGTCTAACAATGAACGTCAAGAAGACGAAATTTATGAGAATATAGAAAACTTAAAGAAATAACGAGAATCTTCTGATAAACGGAACCAACGTCAAACAAGTGGACAAATATGCGTATCTGGGAACAATGATTAACTTCACAAATGATAACATTTAGGAGATTAAAATCAGAATAGAAAAGGCTAGAGCAAATTTCAATTACAAGGGATTTAAAATTTGAACTAAGAGTTAGGTTGACGGGTTAGATTTTTGACTTTGTTTTGTGGAATGGAATCTTAGACTTAAATGCGACATCAATGAAAAAACTGGAATCATCCGAGCTGTAGGTATGTAGAAGAATTTTGAAAATATCGTAGACAGAATACATCACAAACAAAGAGGTTCTAAAAAGGATAAATAAAGAAATAGAAATTTTAAATACAATTAAAACAAGAAAACTGGAATATCTCGGACATATTACACGTGGAGAGAAATACACCTTGCTCCAATTGATTATGCAGGGAAAGATCCAAGGAAAGAGATGCATAGGGAGGCGTAGAATGTCATGGCTGCGCAACCTAAGAGAGTGGTACGGATGTACATCAAATAAACTTTTTAGAGCAGCCGTCAAAAGTCCGAATAGCTATGATGATTGCCGATCTCCGCCGCGAGGATAGCACTTGAAGAAGAAGAAGAAAAATTAGGTAAGTATTTAATATTAAAATAAAATATTTTACCACAATTTAAAATTCGAACTAGGATATTAAATGTTTAACATACAAATTGTTTTTTAATTTAACTTATATTACAAAATCGAGGATTTAAATAATCTTCAAAATCATCATCAAAATAGGAATTAAGTTATCTTAGTGAGTAATAGAATTGTATTCATGTGATGCTGTTAGCGGCTGTCATATGTTGGAACTCGTACTTCCACATTTCGCGTAGAAAATATAAAACGTTTGTTTTAAGGAACCCTTATTAGTCGTCACCTACATTTAATGTCATCTTCATCTTCTTAATCGGGGGTAAAATGTAATAATGGGACATGCAAAACCTACTGATCAAAAAGTCCGAGAAATGATTATTTATTGGTATCATAAAGGGAAAACTGACAGCATTGATGTTCGCGGCAAAAGCTCAGGCCGTCCAAAATCTGTTTCTTAAAGGAGTGTACGACATTTAATTAGAATATGTAAGTCAAGAAGAAGAAATACACTACGAGAAATATCTGCTAGGTAGAAAAGAGAAACTGGGATGAATGTTTCTAGAGAATGCTGTCGCAAATATATATCCACAAAAGCGGTGTTTATTTTCATAAGGTATGTTTAATAGGCTCTTCTTTGCGATATAAATTTTTTATTTTTTAATTTATTCGAGTAATCCAAAGATAAACCATTGTTGATGGAAACTTAAAAAAGGAGTCATTATATTTTTGGGCAAAATGGAAACTTTCGTGGACCAAACATATCTGGAACAAAGTTATATATAGCGACGAAAGCATATTTGATGTATGTGTGGGAGAATATCGAAAACAAATGATCCGGGAAAACAGAATACTCTGAGATAGCGCGT
>NW_027314083.1:0-17757 GCF_040954645.1 Diabrotica undecimpunctata
CGCGCTATCTCAGAGTTATGTCATCAGTTGGATAACATTTCTATTTATTTCAGAGCACACCCATGCGTTCAAGCTACTTGGATTGAGCTAATGTAATTAACCTCAGCTGTTTGTTGGAAGAGCTCAGTTTTAACAAATGTTGCCTATGCGTTCTATTGTATGCAACTTATGTATATCTTTTCAAAATAATTCTTTTGTAGACTTCCTTAAAATGCATTAAAATAGGTAATAAATTTGTTTTAAAACTGGTTGTTTGTTCTTACAAACACAAACACATTTATCCATAAAATAATATCACATTTGAATGATCGTCGCCGCCTTTTCTAATTTTAATTCCATAGCTTCTTATTTAAGTAAAAAACAATGTTAAGTAACACCCCGTACCAACGTTGTTCACCTTTCTATGTCTTACTTTTTTATTTTTATTAAAGTGTTGGTGAGTCTATTTTTCAGTAAGCTATAAAATGTATTAGCCAGTGTAATGACTTTTTTAAACGGCATTTTCCCTTTTTATAGAGTAGAATTGTAACTGCTTTATTCTAGTCAATAGGATTTTTTCTCGACATTTTATTGAAAATGGTGTTTGTTATATATTACCATGAACATATAGGCAGTGTTGACATTTTAACATAGTAGAATTCTTAGTTAATGTCCAGATTAGAAACTGCAAGTGGTATTGTATCGGTTAACGTATTCTTTATGACAACGACAATAATGCTTCAATTACTTAGTCACTAATTGCCTATACGTAGAGAATACCTATTATGTTAAACCTACAAAAAAATTTAAATACCACCTAGAAAGTTAGAAAATATTATATTAAATTTAGCGAACAACAAATAGTGTATGCTAACGAATTAAATAATGAAAAAGATATTAAATGGTATATTGAAAAAAGATGAAGAGATCAGATCTTTTATCATGATAACTTCCATGGCCATCAAGGCCGTTTGTATTACCAAAGTACGAAATACTTGACAACTAGTACGACTACTACTCGTCTCAAACGTCTCAGTAATAAGTTTGGTGTAATTAAAGGTAAAGAAAAAATTAAAATAACAGAAAATGAGATCAGAAAAAAGTTATATTAGGTGAATACAATAAAATTTATGGGTTTCAATATAAAAAGAAATACCAAAAATTAGCTTAATAAAATCGCAAACAATCTCGTCGGTTATTAAAAAAAGTAAAAAGAATTATATAGGAAATAAATTTTAAACAATAAGAAATCGATAAAGCGTGTTTGAAGAAAAATATGCCATTGTTTCAGGTATAAGAAGGTTTTTAAATACAATAATTGAACAAAGGAGGGAAATAAGAAAAGTGTAGAACACTCAGGAATATTGATCAAATCAAGGACACATGTGGCTAAAAGCATAACAGAACATGAATATTAAAAGTTCAAAACAAACGTTTTTGGAAAGTTTAAAAGTATATTCTGCCAAGGAGATTTCTTGCGTCCTCATCCACATCACCATCTCGTCGCTTTCTCGGTATCCCAATACTCTTCCCTTACCTTGCATGCAATTCGTGCATTCAAAAGTTATTTGTTTATTTTATTTGTTTATTTTAAAAATAAAAACGAAACACATTTAGAAGGAAACATGGGTAGACTACTTTCAATCTCTATTTGCTAAAGGTGACGATAATGAACCAACACCAGAGGTGACGACAAACGAAGAAATAAATATATAAGGAGGAAGAGGTAAAAGAAGTATTAAAGAAATTATAAAATAGAAAAAAGTCAAAGTTATTAGAAATTTTTATATGCTAAAAATTTGTTATTCTTCAAACTGATTTTTAAAAACAAATTTAATATAATTTTGATGTTTTTTTTTAATAATTTAAAACGAAGCCATAAAAATCGATATCTATTTACAAAATAACCCTAGAGTGACTGTTTGGACAAGTACAGTTGTTTAAATAATCGGTCTCCTGGATAAACAAATTGAATAACTCATAAACTGTATGGTCGTTCTGTATGATATTTAGCACACTTTAAAAACTCATTAACTGTCATAATTTTAAATAGTTATTACATATCGTTATGCAGAAAAGAAAGTTATTTATATTTATATTATTTATATTTATATTAACATTTATAAATTTTACTTTAAAAATAAGGGTTTTTAAATTATCTCGGTCAATTCTTTATGTATTTTAATTATAAAAATATCAATATTAGATAACATTTTATGATCTATAACTTTTATTTTAACCATATATCTCTAACATGAATAAGAAACGTTTTATGCGCATAAACTTTTTTCACTTTTTACGATTGTTTAATAAAAAAGCAAAGCAAAATTAGCTGAAGTCTTCACATAATTGTCATCAGCTACCCCTCATATACCTTTTAGAGACTTTAAATACCTGTTTAAGATTTTTTCAGCTTTTTTAGAGTTGTAGATCATAAAAAGTTATGTAATTTTTGAGAGTATCCAAATTAAAATACATGAAACTATTAACCGAAATAGTTGCAAAAAAAAACTTTATTTTTGCAGTTATTTATAAATTATAATAACTCTTTTTTGGGCAAGGACATGTAACATAGCTCCTTGAAATTATGGAAATTAATAAGTTATTAAAGTGCGCTAAATATCAATCAGAGCAAATAGTTTATAGGTTATTTAATCTGTTTATAAACATTTATAATAACGTTGATATCGTTTATGCCACAAACTATTTAGAGGCTTATGAAAAACTGGTGAAAACACACTTTCTAAAAAAAACAGAATCTTCTATGACCATTACTAGGCAAGAGAGCATTTTATATTTAAAACCAAAGAATTTTATTCTTAAAATCATACTTCCATTGTCTATTAACAGTAAGAGCTGAAAATTGAAGGGACCCTAAATGAAGATCTGAATTGTGCGTTCCAACTTACATAATGGTATATGCGGTAAAGAAGTAAAAATTTATAACCCGTTAAAATGATGGTATTCGTAAAATTCCGCTTCGGAAAAGTAGAATGGAGAACCATTTGAGCTCGGTTTTTTTTTAGATTTGAACTTTTTCAAAATGAAGCGCGATTGCAGAATTTGCAATATCTTGGCTTCTGTGGCACGTAAAACATAATTTTTTTTTAAACTGGGATAGGTCAACAAAAAGTTGTTTACATAATCGCTTTCTACGATAAACAAATCCTTACTATTTTTATTAGTTACATTACATACCATTATGCAAAAACAAAGTTATTAAAATTTATAAATTTCTGCAAAATCAAGGGTTTTTTGCAACTATTTTGGGTGAATTCTTTATATATTTTAATTTAGAAACTCACAAATGGAAGAACTTTTTGAATCTACAATTTTTATTTTAACTATTTTTCTCTAACTGGATAAAAAACATTTATAGCCAAAATCACCTGTATGTCTTCACAGATTTATTATTAACTAACCCTCATATATCTTTTAGAACCTTCAAATATCTGTATAAAATTTTTACGTGAAACCAATAATTTTTTCCCAGATGGACCTTTGTATAAATTAGTTCTCCGATAAAGATGAACTTATTTCTACTTTTCAATACAATAACTAAAAATAGCTAAAGAAATACATATTTAAATATCTAATACTTTGTTTATGTTTCTAACTTGATATTTATTCACTAATTTGTTTTTCCGAAGTTTATTATATCATAATTATAATACCAACGAAAACGTAAAATTCAAATTAATGCATCTCGAATATGACGCGTGCACCCTGGCGATAATAAAAAATGATGAATGAAAAAAAAATTAAACATTTTTTCAAGTTAATTACGTAACGGAAACGGTGTAAAATAAAAGAATATAAAAAAAAGTTTCTATTTACTTACCAGAGTGTAATATCCATCTTTGACAAGCCGAAGGATTTTTGTCGGAAATCTGAACATTCTTAATCCATGAATATTGTATGGTGATAAACCACATTTGTAATAACAACAAATATTTCCGGCCATCTGTAAAAAACCATTTATTTATTATGGAAGTAACATTATTTTAATTTAAAATCACTTTTTTCAAATATTATCGAATGTATGTAGTATCCGGTAAAATTTATTTCTAAATACCTAATTTGTTTTCTCATACAATGTTTTTTTATGTTTTAAACACATATAATTAAAATGTTTTACTTACCTCGGACCAAATTTTTGTAATACACTTCCAAATAAAATAAAATATTTAAATTCTTTAAACTTATTTAGATATAGGAAGATTTAGAAGCCACAGTACGTTTATGTACAATTTTAGTTGACACGATATTTACTAGTTGATAGTAATAACTCTATTTTAAATGAATATCTTAAGTGATTCAAGGTCTGTTTTTTGTAACATTTGTAAGTAAACCTGTTGCTACTATGTCAGTGAAATATTGCAACGCTGGTGAATTTAATTCAGTGGATCAAAAATGGACGTTTAGTTTAGTCCTTAACTTTTTCACATAGCACCATCTAGTATAATGTATATCAAACAAACAATGGTATATTAAAATCTATTGAGACAGAAAGAGTGGTGACATCTAGTGACTGTCTCAATTAGAATCAAACAAATTTATACATTGCGTTGGCTAACTAGTCCTATTTAAACAATGGTTATAGTTTAACTTCTACTATTGCTGCCGGCGTCTGTTGGCTACCTATTTAATTTTTAAGATTATTTATGGATTTGTAATACTGCAAATTTAAAATATGTCATTTGTAAAAAAATTAATATTTAAACTTAACCTTAATCGATGCTAACCCCATTAATACTAAAATTTAAAAAAAATTAGCGCCATCTTCCAAAGAACTGTTAAAGTCTCGGTAGGGAAATTCCGGAAATTCCCACAGAATTCTATTACAGAACCTGTATAGAGGTCGAACTCCCCATGATCGTATTAAGACAGAATTGACACCGACTAGAGGGCGCTATTTTTCAGCGGAAAGAAAATAAGGGGGCAAGAATTTGAAAATTACACTTGAGTGTATACTAAGACAATTTTATAACATTGATTATATTTTTATCATGGAATAATGAAGTTTGGGACTTCTTTTACTTAAAAACTTAAAACTTGTGAGCAAACAAAGCGATTGGTGTACAATTGCAAACAATTACAATTGTTTTATGTCAAAACAATTACAAAACAAAATACCTATCCCTAATATACACTCGCGATCATAAAATCCGGGTCATCTTGAAAATTTCAAGTTTTTTAAATATTTTTGCCTCTGGCGCAGTAATAACCTTTTTTGGCTAATGTATTTTTTATTTGTCATCAATGTTTGTTTTAAAAGAAAAAAAATTGTTTTTTATTGTTTTTATTGAAAAAACAGAAAACAAATCAAATTGTTGCTAAAATAGACAAACGAAAAAAAAATGGAAAATACAGAACGTGGTAAAAAATCAGTAAAATTTCAATGACTAATATCGTGTATTGCCTCCCCTTGCTCTAATAACCTCTTGCAGACGACGAGCATACTCTCAATTTTTCTCCGTATTACATGTTGTGGTATGTTATTCCACTCTCTTACTAACAGATCCTTAAGCTCCTGTGTGTTGTTAGAAGGTGTATGGGTTTGAATACGTTTTTTTAAATCGTTCCAGAAATGTTCAAAGGGATTCAGGTCCGGAGACCTAGCTGGCCAGGGTACCCTCGTAATTCCAACCTCGTCCAAGTATTACATACTGATCCTGGCAACGTGCGGTCGCACGTTGTCCTGCATAAAAACGGCGTTTTATCCAAGCCCTGCCAGGTTGGGCATAACATGTTCTTCCGGAATCTCCGTAATGTACCTTCGTGCAGTTAGGGACCCATTTTTGACGAAGGGTAATTCTGTGTGGAAGTCGGAAGATACACCTCCCCAAGCTATGACCGAGCCTCCACCAAATGGCATTCTTGGAGCAATGCATGCTTGTGAAAATCGTTCATCGGTTCTCCTCCAAACTCTTACACGTCCATCGGATCGAGTTAGGCAGAAACGGGATTCATCTGAGAATAACACTTGCTTAAATCGTTAATTCCCCAAAGCGCGTATTGTCGAGCAAAAGCTAGTCAGACAACTCGAAGCACCCGGCGAAGTGGCGGTCCTCTAGCCATTACCCGAGAAGATAGTCAAGAAGAACGAAGTCTTCTTCTGACTATTGCAACACTAAAATTGCGATTTCGTACTTCCTCTAGACGATTTTGGTGCATAACCGCAGTTGAGGTCCGGTTTCGTAAAGCTTGAAACACAAGGAAACGGTCATCTAGTGACGTGGTCGTTCTTTTTCGTCCAGAGCCAGGTCGTCTGGTTAGCATACTTGCCTACTGAAAGCGTTGAAGCAGTCAAAGGCATTTTTGGCAAAAAATAAACACTAATAATGGCACTAATAAACACTAATGGTGGCAATAATAAACGTTTATCCATTGCATTTGAACAGAAAGTCGAAGCACAAATGAGACATTTAAAACAAGCGGCAGTTACAGATAGGGTTTATTTTGCAAAGTGTGCACTTTACCGCGAAATCGGCACTATTGAAATTCTTTGTTACAAAGGAAACCGCAACAATTATCAGAAACATGCATTAGTTTGTATTTGTGTAATTATTATTTACGATAAAGCTTGTTAAAAATGAAATATCAGTGATTTTCAAGATGACCCGGATTTTATGATCGCGAGTGTATTTAGTAAATAAATTTTAAGAAAAAAATTTGTTGATTATTGAATTTGTATATTTATTATTTGTATTATATATTACAATAATGTAGGTATATCGAGGATAGGATTCGTGTGTTTGCCATTTTAAGGGAGTTATTTCGTCCCGGTGAAATTTTTTAGAACCTACATAATTATAATCTTTAGTGAAAATCGACCTAAAATAAATCAATCCAGTGTTATTTTGCCAGACTATCAAAACACAGTAATACCCGCCCTGGATGAGTGCGAAGTGGAGATCACGAGAAGTCAACGATCAGTGACACTTCCTCTTATATTCACGGTAGGCAACCGCGCCAGTCTACTGGGCAGAAATTGATTTTATAGTTTAGGTTTAATCATAGCTAAGGTAAGTCAGATTGTATCCATGATTAATTATTCAGAAGAATGCCCAGATGTATTTAATACAGATTTGGGATCTTACCGGGGTCCGCCATTAAGTTTTTCTTTAGACAAAAATGTAAAGCCAATTATGCTTAAAGCGTGTAGAGTTCCATTTGCGCTAAAAGACAAAATCGAAGTTGAACTGGACATGTTTATTGGACAAGGATAACGGTGAGGTTAGGGTCTGTGGTGACTGCAAATCCACATTGAATTTAGCGTTAAACCCGGAACCTTAGTGCCATCGGTACTGAGTATCTGATCCACACTTGCGGGCGGTAAAGTTTTTGCAAAACTAGACATGGCGTATGCTTATCTGCAGTTAAGTGTCAACCGTGAAGCTGCTGAAGCACAAACAATAATTACGCATAAAGGGGCTTTTAAATGCAATCGTTTCTCTCTCTCTCTCTCGTCTTTTCCTCATTGCTGAGGATCGTGATTTCCTACAATGCGGGCTGTCAATTCTCTCCATCTCTTGCGATTTTGGGCTGCTCTCATGGACTCGGAAAACGTCTCTCCAGTGGCTTTCTGTACTTGATCTGACCATCGGATAGGTGAGCGTCCGCTGCCTCTACGTCCTACTACGTTTCCGCACAGAATTAGTCTTTCTAAGTTGTCATTGTCTCTTCTCGCAATGTGGCCAAAAAACTTTAAAACATTTGCAAGACACTGAGAGGAGAGTCTGGTCTGAATGTTTAGCTCTTCGAGAATCGACTGATTGGATCTGTGCTCCGTCCACGAGACGCGTAGCATTCGTCTCCAGCACCACATTTCGAATGCGTCAATCCTTTTCCTATCCTCTCATTTTATTGTCCATGTTTCGGCACCGTAACTAAAGATTGAAAAAATGAGTGTCCGTACCAGTCTCATTTTGAGTTTTTTGGGTAAAGAGCGGTCCTTCCATATTTTTGACAGTCGACTCATCGCGTTCTTGGCCATCCCTATTCTTCTGCGAATTTCCGTATGGGAGGAGGCTGCATTGCTTAAGGAAGATCCTAGGTACGTGAACTCGTCTACTTTCTCGAATTGATTTAGGGCGCCTGTTGTTTGGAGGATATTCGCGTGGTCCACAATTATGATTTTTGTTTTCTGATTATTAATCTTGAGCCCACACTTGTTGCTTTCGGTTTCTACTCTCTTTATCAGTCTCGACATCTCCTCTTCAGATGTTGCTATCAGTGTTGTATCGTCTGCGAATCTTAAGTTTGAGATCTTTTTTCCTGCAATGGAGATGCCGCCTCTCCATCCATCGAGTGCGTTCCTCATTATGTATTCTCCATATAAATTGAACAGGTCTGGAGATAGTATGCACCCTTGTCGTACACCTCTGCTAGTTTTGAAGGTATCAGATTGCTGGTTTTCAATTCTTATTTTAACTGAGTTATCTTCGTATAAGTTGTTAATTAATATTGCCAAATGATCTGGAACTCCCATCTCATGAAGAACTGTCCAGAGAACTTCCCACTTCACACAATCAAATGCCTTTTGGTAGTCTAGAAAACAGATTATTATTGGAATTTTAAATTCGCGGGCCTTTTCTATGAGCTGCCGCATATTAAGGATTTGCTCTCTCGTACCCTTCCCTTTGTTTACAGTTCGGTATATCCGTATGTCCACAAATTTTTCAAAAATTCATAGACACTAGATTAACGGGTATTCTGGGTGTACTACCTTATTACGATGGCGTTTTAATAGTCGCTAGCTAGAAATAGACTTAGATTCAATAGTGCACGCGGTATTATCGCGTTTCCAGGAAGAAATTCTGAAAAAAAATTTTCAAGAATATTTTCCAAACTGCATTTGCGCAAAGAAAAGATTTTCGAACAAAAACCATAGAGTTTCTTGGTTTTCAAATTAGTGAAGACGGTTTATGCCCCACTAGAGACCTAATCGCGGCCATTACTAATGCACCTGCGCCACCAATAAAAACGAGTGGCCAGCTTTTCTTGGACTTATATATTTTTATCATGTTTTTCTAAAAGACAACGCAGTAATTGCGAATCCGTTACATGCACTGCTCCGAAAGGACATTCCCTGATAGTGGCGTTTAAAAGAACCAAAAGCTTTTGATTTATTAAAAGACATTTTAGCGAAAGAATCAGTGTTAGGACATTACAGTAAACAAAAAAGCTTTATTTTTAACGAATGATGCCACCCCTTACAGGGTAGGTTGTGTTCTTAGTCAACATGATGATAAGGGACGTGAATATCCAGTGGCGTACCATAGCCGTACTCTATCATCTGCTGAACAAAATTTCGCCCAAATCGACAAAAGAGCACTGGCCATAATATCGGGTTTTAAAAAATTCCATGAATATTTATATGGTAGAAAAATAAACATAATAACGGACCATAAACCATTTCTGTGTATTTTAATCCGAAAAAAGATGTTCCAGAGATACTGTCACCCAGAATGCTGAAATGGACTCTTATCTCATCTGCTTATGATTATGAATTATATTACGTACCAGCTCAAAAATTTAGAATGCAGATGCTCTAAGCAGATTGCCACAAAAGGTATATGCGTAAAAAGCACCAAGCTCAGATGGCGTTGTTATACTTGCGAACATCCCAGAAAAACTAATATGTACCAAAGACATTGCAAATGAGACTAAGAAAGACCCAGTGTTATCAAAAGTGTTTTTCAGTGGACATGTAAAGGTTGGCCTGATGAGAAAATTAAATTTTCAGACAAATATACTCCTTATCTACAACGTAAAAACGAAATTAGCTGTTATCAAGACTACTTTTTGTTGGGCAAAAGAGCAATAGTTCCACTTATAAGGAGGAAAAAAATATTAAATTTGCTACACTCAGCACACCCAGGAATGCCAAGAAAGGCTCCAATCGATCCTTAGGAGGGGGCCAGAGCTCCATGGGCAAGAATACACCTCGATTTTGCCGGTCCATTTAAAGACAAGATGTTTCTGAATATCATAGACTCGTTATCGAAGTGGTTGGAGGTTAAAATCGTTCTAAATAGCTCTAGTGTTGTGACCATAGATGTATTACGTGGTCTATTTGCCACTCATGACATTCCAGATGTTGTCGTACCAGATAACGGTAGTTCCGTTTTACGTCAGCTGAGTTCCAATATTTTTTAAAGAAAAACCTTATTAGATAAGCATTGGTTGCACCGTACTATCCATATAGTAATAGGCAAGCGGAACGCATGGTACAAAATGTAAAAAATGCACTTAAAAAATGACAGATAGTAAGGAACAAACTAACATACAATAGCATTGCACAGATATCTCCTTACTCAGCATATTACACCCCATTGTACAACAGGGAGCAAATATTAATGGGGCGAAATTAGGTTCGTTATTTGATCGTTTACAAGCCCGACTTTCGAAAACAGATGTTATCTAAGCATGAGATCAAATATCCTGACAAAGCAGTACCCAGATGTTTTCAAGAAAACGAGATCATTTACAAGATCATTTACTCTAGGTTAAAAGTAGCTTCCTTCTAAAATAATTTAAACCACTGGACAGTTAAGCCACAAAATAAATAACAATCAGAATGCCCACTCTCAGATGCCGCCTTTGAAGTGTGTCAGCACGCAATTGGCGATCGCCATATTTTAAATGGAAACATAGACTCGGATTGAGAAATCTGTGACAAGCTACAACAGAATTGTAATTTAAATTTTTAAAGATTAATAATTTAGTAAATTTGAAATAATTTAATCTATTCTTCAACTACAAGTACGCACAAAATGGTGATTATGTCCATGGTTGCCGTAAACAAATTAAACCGGGTTAATTTTTCTATGCACACCAAATAAAATTTCACTTAACAGCACTGGTTCCGTTTAAAACATGGCTGATTCCGTCTGCGCAAACGAGATGCGCGTACTTATCTTGAAAACCAGAGTGGGCATTCTGATTGTTTATTATTCTGTGGTTAAGCTACAAAGTTCAAGCTATATATAAAAAAAACGGGTGTGGTAGTCCAGTGGGACTGCCGGTAGAAGTTATACTTATATACACGCGTTCGCCGTTACAAATTTATATGGTAGTCAAGCTGCACAATCATTACATATGTAATGCTATAGGTAAGAGAGAACAGAAAGAGAAACAGAATTAGGTATATATGTAGGTATATAGTGCTTCGTTTGCTGTATATAAACAACATTTAACTTGTAATATAATAATATTTTGATCAAAATGTATATTTTTATTTTCATATGTATGAAAGGGGTTGAATGCAAAAAAATATTTTTATACATACTCTGCAGTAAAATTCATTGTTTATTTTGTTATTAATATAAAATACAATACAATACACTGCAACATAATTCAATATAATAATACAATACAAATTAAAATGAAATATTCATAAGTATTTAAAAATGACAAAATGACACGCATATGTTTAATATGTGCATATCTTCAAAAACTGAGCAATGAATCGCTGTTGTAAAATTTTTATTCCAAACTCCATTAAAAACTTATGAAATCGTTATTGAAGTTATACTTCTATACGCGCGCTCCACGTTGGAAATTTGTACGGGAGTGAATTGGTGAAATCATTACATATGTAAGATATGAGTAAGAGAGAGACAGAAGATATATTTTCTCCCTCTTCCTCTCTCTAGAATAAAAATGTTCCTTTTGTATATATATTTAATATTATATATATATATATATATATATATATATATATATATATATATATATATAAATATATATATATATATATATATATATATAAATATATATATATATATATATATATATATATATATATATATATTGTTATGATTGTTTATTTTGAGTTCAAACTTAGTTTATTGAGCCAATAAAAAAATTATAACTTATCTGTTATCAAAAGTAAAATAATCCTTATATTACCTGTGTACCAAAGCCGCGACAGCGGTATAAAACGGGAGACTATTATATATTTATTTTCATCGTGTTATTTTTGAAATCTATCACCACATGTTTTTCTGCCAATTCATCCACTCCTACGATCATATCATGCGACATGTTTGGCATCACAACACATTGTAGTGCATAAATTTTCTTACCCAATCGTACTTTTACTCGTATTCCCTCATTTATCGTTGCCAATGTCCGTTTATTTGCACCCACCAAATTTACCCGTGGCATTTTGTAGATCAAATTCGTTAAATTAACTTCCTCTATTAGTTTTCTGTTGATCAGTGTCATTTCCGATCCAGTATCAATCATAATTTTAATCGGTGTCTCGTTGATAAAACCATCTATAAATTTCAGATTTGCTCCACTTGTTTTGTCCTTATTTTCTGCCAATTTAATAAATTCCTTCGGGTGACAAAAAATTCCTGTTTGTTTCTTTGTCTTTAGTGAGCGCCTTCGTGAAAAAGACGCTTGCTGTTCTTGTTCGCTTCTATTTCTGTCGCTTTGTCTCTCATCCTCATATTCCTCTATGTGTGTGTTGTTGACCGCTCTTCTATTTTCTCTTGGTCTCTCGGACCCGTATCGGTTTCCGCGATTTTCCGGTTCATTCGTTTTATTATTATTTCGATTTTCCTGATATGTGCGATTATTGTTTCTATTCTGGTTCTCTCGATATCTGTTTTCGTTCCATTGCCGATTTCTTTGTTCATAATTTACTCTTCCGTTGTCTCTACTTTCGTTTTCCCTCCTCGGGACAAATTCTCTTCTTGTGTACTCTCTCCTAAGTTTTGTCCTCTATCTCTATAGTCTTGATTTTCTCGTTGTCTATAATTTTCTTGCGGTCTCCTCATTTTTCTTTCTCTTAATTTTGCTTCTCGTATTTGTAAGAATTGACATAAACTGTCAATATCTTTGTAGTTTTGTAGAGTTATGTGATCTTCTAAGGTATCTTCAAAATGTCTGGCTATTAGTTCCACTAGCTGTTCGGACGAATAGTTGTAATGTAAGTGTCTTGCATTGTTGTATAGTTGTAGGGCATATGTTTTTTCTGATATACCTATATTATCCTGGTATCTCCCATTTTGTAATTCCTTGTTTATCTCTATCTGTTGTATTTTCCCCCAGAAATAATTCAGAAATTTTTGTTCAAATGTTTGCCAATTTTGCAATTCTTCTTCTTTGCTATCAAACCATAAACTTGACTCATCTTTAAGATGGTTCCTTATCGTTTCCTTTGCTGTTTCGAAATTACCGATATGTCGTACTTTCTTTTTTAAATTGTTAATGAAAATTACTGAGTGTAATTTTTTTACGTCCCCGCCAAACTGTATTTTCGCTTCGCTTGTTCCATGGATGATAACTTCTTTTCTCTCTACTCCTCTTAGTTCAATTTCTGCCATTTGTTTTTCATTTTGCTTTAATCTCCTTTCTACTTCTTTCCTGTCTTCTTGTAGCGCCATTTCAAATTTTTCTTCTAACTGTTCTAATTCCTTTTTCTGACAATTTCGTATCTCCTTCATTGTGTTTTGGATATCTTTAATCTTTGTCTCTTGTTTTGCATTCTTTAGGGTTATTTCTTCTATCTGTTGTATCAGTTTTTTCTTTATCCCCTCAACACATCCTTTAATTTCCTGTTCATAGTTTTCCAGACGCTGCTCTATATTTCTGTTATTTCTATCCATTTTTAGTGACTGGAGTTGCATTAGTTGTAATATTTTATCTATTCCTGATGGTTCTTTTCTTTCCTCTATTATTGTAGCATTTCCTTCATTATCCGATCCTTCATCAATAATTGTTTCCTCTTCTATCTTATCCTCTTTCCTTTCTTGCGTTTTGCTTTGACTCCTTGTGGTCGACATGTTAGTTAGATTATTTATCCCCGCCAAATATGAAGCTTTGAAATTTGTGCAATAATATCCCCGCCAAATATAAAATTCGAGTAATTTTGCAAAGACGAAAACTTTTCCTCTTATCCCAAATGCAATAAATTCAAATAAATGCAATAAAATTTTAAATTTTGTCAGTTGTAAAAATCAATCAAATATCATAAATTATATCATGTAAAAATTTGTACCTAGAGAAATTTGAAATGTAATGTCATAAAAGCAAATATTATAAACTTTAACCATCGGCAAATAAATTTTCAATCAATCTGCTTTCTTTCTCTATCCGTTTAAATTTTAACTAGAAATACTTTCTACGCCTTACACGTTGGGGGCCATTTGTTATGATTGTTTATTTTGAGTTCAAACTTAGTTTATTGAGCCAATAAAAAAATTATAACTTATCTGTTATCAAAAGTAAAATAATCCTTATATTACCTGTGTTCGATGGATTCAAAAGATTTTCTAGTTGTCTTTTATCGTGAAGGAGAAGAAAGGATAATAATACAAATATATTATATTACAAAGATTTACGTTTCTTTATTTTATATGAACGAATAAAACAATTATTAAATTCTGTCGTTATCTTATCAATCAGCATACAAGAAAATAAATCAAATTATTATGATAAGAAGATTATAAAGCTACATACATTTATATTACGTGAAAAACCAATTTTACTTAAAATTTTCTTTACTTAAAAAAGAAACCACAAAACTTTAAACTTTTGATTAGCCTAACAAAACCTCAATTCTTAAATTTGAATGCTAATGACCATGATGTCGAAACGATCCTTCACAGATATAAAATTCAATTGTACAAACACTTACAGTTTATTTTCTTCTTGAGTTGTATGTTGGAACATACCCAGAAAAGTCCAGTCTCCTCAAAGATGTGATCTCCCTTTTTTGGCACCTCGGCTCCTTCTTTACGTCTCTGCAAACCTCTTGCAGACTACACAAAAAACACCTGATTCACTTCTCCAAACTCCGCTACTTATTTATGACACCAGGACCTCCTTTTGTCAACTTGATGCCGTAAGAATACTTTCACATATACTTTATAAAAATGCCCACGGTAGATACAAGGACCTCTTTTAATCTACTTGTTATCTCCTTCTTCAAACTATTCACTTCTTTTCGTTACGCCGGTATCCAAACTCACGAACCACACCCTATCTTGAGACACACGACTGTTTCCTTTCGATGACCAAAATATGACTAACTTCTCCTCTCTCATGATCGACTCACCAAATTCCCATTTAAAAACGACCGTCCAATCAAAAAGCTTAAATTGTGTTTACCATGATATTGGAAAAGCCTAATTTCGGTTTCAGAGAAAACTAAATAGCTTACTTTAAAATTGGTTTTTTTTAATACATCATTTATACATATTTCAAAAGATTAGAATATGGTCATTTAATACTCGACTCTACAAACAATGAAGAGATTAACCTTCAGGTAAAATGTCTTCGAATCTAAACAAAGGATTTTTGATAATTTTGTTTGAAACGGAAAAGGTCGTTTGCCAAACAAATTTCTACTCTTATCTACACTAAATCTTATCTTAAATTACTATATACAATTTGTTTATATTGATATCTTGAAATTTTATTTCGATGGATTTTTTTATTTATTTTTCTTTGGTTGGGAAAGAAGAAACATAACAATATATATATATATATATATATATATATATATATATATATATATATATATATATATATATATATATATAGAAATGTAGCCATAAGCTCCCTTACTATTAAGAATCAGCAGATTCCGATATCCGACGTTATAAATAGGAAGAAATTAATATTTTTATTATTATTGTAATTATTATGTTTCAATAGTCAAGTTTAAAATCATTAAATGTAGTAGTTTGTAGAATTTCTCAAAATTGTAACTTTTATTTTCGAAATAAAGATTTTTTTGGGAAACTCAACATTGCAGAAACATTTCTGGCGCTGTGAACCACAGGATATTTCATACAGAAACATAGGAAATCAAACACGATCATCCTTGCGTAAGTTTTTCCTTTCTTTACCATTGTGTATGAGGATTTATTATTTTAATTGAATTCTTAAACATTTACATTGAATTTATTATTTATTGTTTATTGAATTTATATTATTTATAACATTTTACTTTAACGAATTTTTTATATACATTTGCATTTATATTTTTACATGTTTGCATATATTTTATGAGTACATTGAATGATATTTCCCAAAATAGTATCGAAAACTTAAGTTTACTACTCGACAATTTAAATTTAAAAATAAAAAGAAATCTACAAACCCCTAAACCTAAGCCTGCATCTAAATTACGTTCCAAAATGCCGATGACCAATAGCGATATTGCTAGTCTTTGCTCAACTCTGCCCGAATTCTCTTCTGGAGACAACCTCTCCACCTTTATCAAAGCAGTAGATAATTTATTAGTTTTCTTAGGCACCCAAAATTTAAATCCGTCCCAAGAATTTATCTTAAATTCCCATATCGTATCTCGAATTAAAGGAGACTAATTTCTTAAACTATTAATTTCTTAAACTATTCTAATAAAACCAATTGGACAGAAATTCGTCCAGCGTTATTAACTAAATACGGAGACAGACGTTCCGAAGACATATTAGTAACACAACTATCCACCACCGTCCAAAAACATAGTGAATCCTACGACAATTATCATCAGAGAATAACTACAAATCTGAACGATTTACTCCAACACATCACCCTTAACGATAATCCCGCGACAGTCACTTTTAAAACTCCATACTTCAAAACCATTGCCCTCAAAACTTTCTGTAGCGGAATCAACGAGCCTTATTGCGAATACTTATCGCATTTTGAATTAAATTCCCTAGAAGAAGCTCTTCAAAAGTGTATTGCCTACGATAACCACAAAAATCAACAACAATACATGAACTTCCTTAAGAGCCAACAAAACAAAAAGCCCCCAATCAAAAATAAACCCTATCAATCTTCGAATAATCAAAGATCCACAAACTTCCAGCCCACACACTCAAACTTCCAACCCACGCATTCAAATTATGTGAGACCTTCAACTCACAACACAGAGCCCAATTTTAATTTCACTCCACAACAGAACTATAATTTTCCTCAGAGACAAAATTTCAGTTCTCACGAACAAAATCAATCCTTCCAACGAAACAATGTTCCGAAAAACAACCAACAAAGATTAAATAAATATAAAGCTCCTCGACCCCAACCAAATTTTGCTACTCCGATGAGCGGTGTTCAAACTACCACAACCAGAAACCATCAGCCCATGACAATTACAACCAATAGAAGCCACAATTTTCACATAGACTCAAATGATACCCAATATTTCGAAAATGATTTCGAAAATTACGGATCCGAACAAGAGCCCGATTTGCATGATGAAAATCATCAGGATTTTCAAGCCATCCCGTTAGACGATCATCCACCCCCTGTATAAACCTACATAATATCAAAAGTTCCCCTGGGTTACCCTGCTTCGTTACACCCAAAACACATCTACGCGTTTTAATCGATACCGGCGGTTCCCATTCAATTTTAAATCCGCGAGCTCTCAAACTATTTAATAAAAATCACATTTATCGAAAACCTTTTTCGCTAACGTCAATGAAAATTACTTCCAAGCACGACTTAAATATTAAGACGCCACTATTCCTAGAATATGGAATTCCACAAACATTCGACGTAAAAATCGCCGACTTTAGTCAGCACTTTGATATCCTCCTTGGAAACTACGATCTGAAAAGATTCCACGCCACAATTAATTACGCAACTCATATTTTAACCTTTGAGAATCCTCATGGTAGCATTCCATTTGAAACTTTATATAAAAAAATTCCAGTAAGCGTTCATAATGGTGACATTTTATTGCGCGAAAGACACTTTCAAAGTATCAAAATTCCCCATTCTAACTCTGAGATAGCGCGT
>NW_027314084.1:0-17755 GCF_040954645.1 Diabrotica undecimpunctata
CGCGCTATCTCAGAGTATCTGGCGACTATCATGAAGAAATGATTGGCGGGTTATTTGAAAAGTGGATCTTTTCGGTATTAGAAAAACTAGACAAAAATTTAGTGATTGTTTTAGATAATGCATCGTACCACTCAAGGTGAGTGAAAAAAAACCGACAACCACGTCGAAGAAAGCACATATTCATGACTGGCTATGATCAAAAAATATAAGTTTTGATAATTAACTTCTAAAAGTCGAGCTTTTGACAAATTGTGAATAAACATTAAAAAAAATATACTAAGTATAATTTTAGTGTAGTAGTGTATTGTAAAATAATAATTTTAAAATAATGGTAACACGACTGAAATATTTTGTTTTATTCAGAGCTTACCACAAGTTCGCTCTGAGGAGCCCAAAAGGACGAAATACGTATAAGCGAATGGTGGTGCTCTGTATTGAAATTTAATCTTAACAGTCTTTCGTATTTTTCATTTACACACGCAATATGAGTACTAGAAATCAGTTTTCGATTAGTTTTTGCCTAGATAACTTGACGTGTTATGAAATGCAACGCGCTATCTCAGAGTATGTCAGTTCATTTATCGTCTATTTGCTTTGTAAGTTGTAGAAAGCACGGATTTGGCAGATTCCTGAATTGATTTCGAACGAAGTTCTACAGTTATTACGTTTTCTGAGACATAGTAACGTATCTTTTTTTACATTATCAGAACTTAGAGATCACAGCAAAGGAAAAGCGCACCGATTTTTTTTTAAAAGGAGATACTTTGATTTTTGATTTAATTTTCAATATTAAATACGCGCTATCTCAGAGTGAGAAAAAATAAATATTTTGCAGGAAAAAAATTACAGTGTGTTTGAGACATGAAAAATTTAAGTTTTCGCCAAATTTCGTAAAAAAAGATATAATACAAAAATAAAAAATACTCGGTAATTTGAATGTTTCGCCTACATTTTGAGGTTATGTGAAAAAAGTATACAATACAAAAGTTGTAGATTATTTTATTACATACAACTTTGCTATGTAATTTTTTTCCATTGGATTTGAAGTTCTGTCAAAAATCATCTTAAACTGTTTTACCCTTAAACATTCCTCACCTTCCACTTCCTGTCTTATCTCAGATCGTCCGTATAATATTTTTTCTTTAATTTTTTGTTACATATTTTTTTTAATGAGTTCAATTGTATTACTATTTGTTTTAGTCTCAAAAATGATCGGCTCTGGCCTATAACCTTTGTTTAATAAAGAATTTGCACTGGATTCTCATAGGAACTAAATTTTTTATAAATATCCATGTACTGTTCTAAGGATAACACTATATTGAACGCCATTACCGAACATTTTTCACATCGCGTTGTATCGATCCAAGAAAAAACCTTTTAAGATCTGAAATAATAACTTTCTTAATTTCAAGAAGCCTTAATTTCGGAAATAAACGCCCTCACAATGCCGGAAAAAAATTTTGTGCTTTATGATAATATTCAGAATGACCCTGGAGATATCCCTCTTCACTTCCGGCAATGAAAATATCTGTTGACCTCTGGAATGTTTCCGATGAAATACACCCGAAACTTTGTTGATTACTACAAGCCTGACATGAAAGAGTTCGAAACTTGGCATGCCTTGATAATGTAAGCTGAAAAATGGTTGCTGCTGTTCTCCTCTCTCTTTTTCGTCCTCCTTTATTAAACGGAAATAGCAGAATTCGAAGTATACGGAGAAAAACAAATTCAATATTCCAGTTTAATATCTTTATATAAATGATATAATCGATTACGTCGGGACCAAAAGGAATTGGGAGGTTTGAGGAGGGTCTGACAAATGTGGTTATTTACATTTTTCACAGTTTAATTTTTTTCCATAGGATAAAAATGAAATCACTACAGAAACGTTAAGAATAGCAGAAAAGCCGCTATAAGTATACTCCACGTGTTTGCAAAGAAAATATTAGATGAAAAAACATGCCTGGAGACTGGAACTAAACAGTAAAAATATTCAGTGCCTACAGGGTCAATATATTAATTGTCAATATATCAATACTCCAACAAATACAACATCCTGATTAATGCAGCTTTAGTACAGTTTGAAAGCGCTTTTAGCCACGTAAAATTTTGGAAGAGTTTAAGGAAGCATAAGCCAGTCTGTATTTTGCGGTTTTACCATTAGATGTTACAAATGATATATTTTTTTTCTGTCAACCAATAGAACATATTCGCTTTTTCAGAACTACTAGTAGGTGCTCTAATAATTTGTACATTATTGTATGGAGCATTGTCAGAGACAATAACAGATCCTGTAGGTAAATTGGGGATTAACTGTTCTTTAAAAAATTTTTCGTAATTTTATGCATTTATGTCGTCATGATAACTTCCCGACGTTCCCTACAAGGAACGAAATCGACTACATCATAAGTGATCATCAAATCAACACAAAAAGAGAAAGAAACATATTGATTAAAAATAAATCTTATGGTATCTGGACACTCCCATTAGATATCAACCAATATCAGTCACATATCAATAATAAGCTACTAGTGTATGAAACTTTCGAGAACAATCTTAACGACTTCAATAATTGCATCATAAACGCCTCACAAGAAAGTCACCGAGTGCACTGTCCTGAAAGAAAGTCAGATAGTAAAAGTCCATATACTGAAACGCTGCTAGATCAAAGAAGACAAATAAGAAGCGATGAGAATGCAGACAGCCACACTCTAAGAGAAATGAATAAAACTACTATACAGGAAAATAACAGCTTACTAAGTTCTAAGTTCTACGTAGAAAGCTAACAAATGGGAAATGCGAAATTCATAAATTAAGCAAAAAGCAAAATGAAATAAAATCACGTAGAGATGAGTTAATACAGGTCGTCGAAGAGTTCTACGAGGAATTATATGGAAGTAGACGAGAAGATGAAACAGGAATACAAACAGTCATTTCAAAGAATATCATGAATCAAGGTTCCGAACTAATGCCAGAAATAAATGTAGATGAGATCCGATAAGCATTAAGAAAAATGAAAAATAAAGGCCCAGGAGAGGATGGAATTGTAATAGAAGCTATCGTAAATAGAGGAGATATGCCATTAAATCGATTAAGGAAACTGTTTAATCTATGTTTGCAGCAAAGAGAGGTGTCCAAAGAATGGAACAATGCTATAACCATCCTTTTACATAAAAAAGGAGATAAAACGGACCTAGAGAATTATAGACCTATTAGCCTGTTGAACCACATATACAAGCTCTTCACTAGGTTAGTGCATAAAGATTGGAGAGAAAATTAGATTTCTACCAACCGAGAAACACGTCTTTTCGCTGATCTCGGCATTTTTGTAGTAATATATGGAGGCCAAATAATGCCTCCCTTGTACCAAGCCCCATACGAAATCCAAATTGTTTGTCGCTCAGGTTTCTTTCGCATTCTCTGTATATTCGTTGATGTACAATTTTGAGTAAAATTTCAGAAAATGGCTCATCAGGCTATTAATCTGAACTGTGAGCATCTATTTGCTTTATTTTTCTTGGGTATAGGTATAAATCGATCTAAGCCAGTCTTCTGGGAAGATTACAGTGGTATATATTTTGTTAGATAATAGTGTTAACGTCTGAAGATTTTTTTCATTGATAAGCTTATCATCTCTACGTATATTTCATCTGGACCTGAGACTTTTCGTGGCTTTGCCCTATTGACTGTTTTGTAACTTCCGATGTTAATATATTAAGTATTGACTTTCCGATGTTATATATTTGACTTTCAGATTTTAAAATTTCAGGCCCTTTTTGATCAACATTGATCTGAATGTTTGGCCTGTCATCTTGGAGCAATTTAGTTATATATTTACTCCGTGTTTCAAATATTTCTCGTTCATCAATGATGACTTTTTCTGCATTATTTACTAGAATATTAGTGTTTTTCTTATTATACAGGCCACAAACTTTCTTGTGCTGCAAATTGAACATGCTTCTTTTCTAATTCTTCCATTCCTGAAGCCACTTTACTTTAGCCGCTCGTATTTTCTGTTCTATTTCTCTTTGTTTTTTTCTGTATTTATCTGTTTTGTTCTTGTATTGCCATCTTTGTTCAAAAAGATCTAGTATTTCTTCCATCATTCATTAAATCTATTATAGTGTATTTTTATGTATGAGAGAGTAATAAAACAATAAATTATGTATGCAAATCCCTAAACTGTTGATACGGGTGACTCAATGAAAAACAGATATTTGTCAACAAGTTTACAGAAGTATATAGGAAAACAATTTTAAATTGAATATGACCACCAGGTATAAAGGTTGGAGCAGAATAGAATACAATAGTTGTGAGGGTTACTAATCCCTAAATAAGGTTGCCAGTGTCGGAGTGATGGAGGTTAACAGGTACTAATGAATTTGCAAGAAATGTAAGATGTTTATTTTATTGGTTATATATAACCAATAAAAGTTTAATAAGTACCTACCTATTTGCAAAATAAAGTTTAATTCTTTAGATAAAATAAAACGTTTTATTTTATCTATTTGCAAAATAAAGTTTAATTATTTGCCTATTTGCAAAATAAAGTTTAATTCTTTAGATAAATTAAAACGTTTTATTTTATCTGAAATGAGTGCATTCCACGAAGTAAGGGTTTCAACAATCAAACATTTAATTCTTTAATTCCAGGAATCTACGACAGTAATTGACTAGATAATTACCTTCTAAACTTATTCCACAGAAAATGTGATAGTGGGTTTTTCCATTTTGTATATAGGAAGGTCCAAGTGGCGTATTCAAAATTCTTAACAGTTCACTAAAAGTAGGTACTTCAGTTGCAAGGTGCAGTTTATTGTGTATACTAGTGTTATGGAAAATTTGGAAGTGCCGTGTAAACGCCGAAAAATTGGTCCTCTAACAGTTAATGAAAAAACATTAATATTTAATTGTTTTAAATCATTTACAGACAAACGTTTATGTGAAAGTGTTGATGAGACCGTTGAGTTAGTTAGCAGTACACTTGGTGTTGGGAAATCTAAGATTTATAGAGTTATTAAAGAAGAGAAATGTGGTAGTTTTCAAATGCCACGTAATGCTCCAGGGAAAATCCATAAAGGAAATGAGAAACCAAAAAAGAAAAATATTTTATCTTGATGAATCATGGATCAACGAGGGTCATACACCAAATAAATTTTGGCAGGATGAAACTGTTACAAGTCAAAGGCACGCTTTTGTAAATAACTTATCTACTGGTTTAAACCCACCATCAGGAAAGGGACGCAGGCTGATAATAGTACACATTGGCAGTTCAGACGGTTTTGTTGAAGGTGGTTTATTAACTTTTGAATCAACTCGTACCGGTGACTACCATGAAGACATGAACGCTGATGTCTTTCAAGAATGGTTCGAACAAATGATAGATCTTCTTCCTAAGAACTGTGTAATAGTAATGGATAATGCAAGTTATCACTCCAGACTTATAGAAGGACTGCCCACAACCAAGTGGTTAAAAAAAGACTTGCAGAAATGGCTGAGTTCAAAAAATATTACGTACCATCCCGGATCTATAAGAAAGGAACTTTATTCGTTGTGTGCCCTTCATAAAGAAAAATTTAAAAAATACGAAATTGATGAAATTGCCAAAAATCGTGGAATGACAGTACTTAGATCCCCACCATATCATTGTGAATTAAACCCGATTGAACTGGTATGGGCACAGATAAAGAGTGAAGTTTCAAGAAAAAATACCACTTTTAAAATTCATGATGTTAAACAGTTGTTTTTGGAGGCCGTAAATAATGTAAAACCTGAAAACTGGGAAAAGGCATTAAATCACACTATTATAGAAGAGGAAAAAATGTGGAAGCTGGACAATATTACCGATAAAATGATCGAGCCAGTTATTATAAATCTTGGTTCTGAAAGTTCATCTTCTGACTCTGATTTGGATTTGTAACAAGTAGCTGTAAGTTTTATATTAATATTTTTATTCATCTATTTAACATACCTTAGACGGTTTTAAAAACTCTTTTTCTCTTTTGTAATTTTTAAAAATTAAAAAAAATGTGAATTTTTTAAAACCCTTTTTAATGTAGGCCAGTCAGTTCTAATATAGTGTGTGATAAAAGAGGTCACTTTTGTTTACATACACATAACACTTTATAACACTGAAATAATTCATTTATTTTTTACAATTATTCAAAGTAATTTTTCAATTAATCTTGAGCACGCCCATGGAGTGGTCGGAGCTACCAGTTAAAATTATGCTAATTACTCTCTCGTTCATAAAAATAAACTATAGTAACATTATGTTCTATTATCTTGGTCATATGTACACGAAATAATTTCTGTTTTCCCAATATTTTAAAGTTATTCTTATTTCTTTCACGTGATTGTTGATATCATTTTCTATTTTACTTTGGTTAGCATCTGGAATAGTAAAATTGGGTTGTGATTAGATCTAATACCTGCTCCAGGGTATGTCGTAGCTATACTAACTCAGGGCCGGCAATAATGGGCCCGCTAGGAATGCACAGCAGGCGGACACCCCTATTTGGGGGGAGCCAAGTTATAAATCGAGGTACGCATTTAATGAATCAAATTGTTACAAATACATTACTCCCCGCAATTGATTTTAAAAATTTAATTCTCTTGAGTGTCAAAATAACCGAGTCTATTTAATAGCGGAAATTATTAATGTCCTGACATTATAATTGAAATGAGTTTTCACAGCAAATTAAAGACACAACAAATCAACAGCCGAATCAGTAGTTAAATCAGTGATTGCTGCAACTACTCAACGAAACAAATACTACTATTTTACAAGCGTTAATAACAAACTGAACATTCCAAAAAATAAAGAACCGGAATAAAAAGTAAACGCTTACTTGCATGGTACAGAAACTAAATGATAACACAGATCAACAAAATGAAAAAATCTGGTGCTTAAGAAATAATGAATTTTAAATATTTTTGATGCTCTGATTTCGAAAATGTGTTCTTCTTTTCATAGTAACTTTTTTGGAATCGACTTTATAATTTTAACTTCGCTCGAAAACATATACATAAAGACACCTGAAAATCAGCAGATGGACAGTAAATGATAGATAGCTTTTCAATTTTTATTGAATTAAACAATATTTAACAGACACTATATTGTTAAACACAAAGGTACCTGTATACTTCTAACACACAAAATACACGACATACAATAAAGTCGCAGGATTTTCTGCAAAACATAAACAAAAGGAACAAAATAACAATATTGTACAATACAATCGAGAGATTCCCCGTAAAACATAAACGAAAAGGATTGCTAAAACTTGAGAGATTTTAATTTCATAGTTTTTTTCTTTAAGTTAAAACAATGTTAGGTAACGCGTTGTTCGGACTCACTATGACTCCCCTGTAACGCACCCTAACGTTTTACAACATCCCCTCCCTCCTAATTGCGTTACATTGAACGATCCCTACGAACTGTCGCTGTTATGAATTGACAGCATTATGAACTGTCCGTTACCATTTGTGTAGTTACGAAATGTCTTGTTACGAGATGCCATGGAACCGTTGCCTATATGTTAAGATTTTTGTCTTTTGTTAATAAAAATCTTTGCCTATATAGCCAAAGATTTTTCTTTTCCTATATAGACTTTTAGGCTTTTATATAATAATAATAATAATAATAATAATAATAATATAATAGAGAGAAAAAAAAATATAATATATTTTTTTGCATGTTATGTAACAATCAATTAAAAACCATAACCAATAGAAACATTTAAATATTGTACAAAAACTATCACACAGTTTATACATACTTCATAACAGGTCATCAAATAGTTGCACATGTGTTACTCACTTAGCAATTTAGATTTAAGAGATTTCTTAAAAGATATAATCGATTTTAATTTTAATTCTTTAGCTAATCCATTATATACTTTTGATATTTGATATGTAAATGAATTTTTGAATTGTTCTGTACGATGTGGCGGAGCTGTAATTGTATTTTTATATCTTGTATTAACGTTATGTATGTCAGTTCTGTATATAATTTTTTAAAAAGATATGCTGGTAGAGAATTTTTGATAATTTTGTGGAAAAGACAAGCAGCATGTAGAAATCTTCTCTTTTCCATGTTCAACCATTTAACATGTTTTAATTTGTGAGAAATAGGCTGGTGTCTTCTTACACCACAGATCAGACGAAGACACGAATTTTGAACCACTTGAATTCTTCTCCTGTCATCTGAACTAATACAAGGCCCATACACAACATCTCCATAGTTAAATTTTGATAGTACCAGACTTTCGCACAATATTCTTTTTACTTTGTATGACAGATAGCGGCGATTATGGTAAATTGTTCTTAGACTAAGAAATGCTTTACTCACACAGGTGTTAATATGTTTTGTAAATTTGAGGTGATTATCTAAAGTTAAACCTAGATTTTTTGCACTAGTTACAGGTTTAATGGTTTCATTATTAACAACTATTTCAATGATGTTACTCATTTCCAAACACACCCTGTTTGGACCAAAAACCACCAGATTAGTTTTTTTAGAATTTATATTTAATGCATGATTTCCTGCCCAAGCAATCAATGATTTAATATCTTGATTAACAATCTCAATAGCACTTGCTCTGTCAACTGGGTAAAATGAGTGGTAAATTTGTGTATCATCTGCATAGAGATGAAATTTACAGGTATTCAAGGAGGTACCAATATTGGTGGTGTATAAAGTAAATAAGATTGGACCTAAGATTGAGCCCTGAGGTACACCTGACAAAATGTTTAGAAAATCAGAGATTCTTTCGTCTACTTTGACGCTCTGTTTCCTGTGATGCAAGTATGACTTAACCATATTCAATGCATCTATGGAAAAGCCGATTGACTTCAAAATTGCACAGAGTAGTGAATGATTGAGAGTGTCGAATGCCTTAGAGAAATCGATCAAAACTAAAATGGTAACCTTACCCACATCTCTTTCTCTCAAAATGTCATCAGTTATTTTAAGGAGTGCTGTTTCACAGTTGTGAAATGGCCTAAACCCGGACTGAAAATCAGTTAAGATATTATTGTTAGAAATATAATCACCAAGCTGCATTTGCATAATGCGTTCTAACACTTTTGATAAAGAAGGCAGAATACTAATAGGTCTAAGATCCTTATATTCGGTTGGATTGTTACATTTAGGTATGGGTCTAATTAATGCTTTTTTCCATTCATCTGGAAAATAGTTACTTGAGAGGCAACAATTCATTATATGCGTTATATAAGGAATGATTAATGGGCAACATTGAAGCAACATTTTTAAGTTTAAACCGTCTGAACCTAGAGCATTAGATTTAATAGTATATAACAATTTTTGCACTAGATCACAAGATACTGGAGTAAAGGTAAATTGTTCGCGATTAGGTACAGTATTTAAATAATTGTCAATTGTATTTTGATTGATTGTTAGATGTGGGATGCAAGATGTGTAGTACTGATTAATCTCATAGGGTTCTTTTAATGTTTCTGGAATTGTGTGTTCTGTCTTACCAATATTAATGAGTTGTAAATTTTTCCAAGTATTTTTTATCCCACCCACATGAAGTTTGTGTTGAAAGAAAGCTTTTTTTTCATTCTCACATGCTAATGTTGTATAATTTCTAATCATTTTGTAGTAGGTAAGGTGAGCTACCTCCTTAGTTTTCTGCCACTTTTTTTTAGCCTGATCTCTTAGTGACATAAGAAGTTTCACATTATCTGTTAGCCAAGGATTATAATTTTTAGTGACTTTAATCTTTTTAAAAGGAGCATGTTTGTCGAAGAGAGCCAAAATGGAGCTGCTTAAGAATTTTACTTTATCATTGATGTTTTCAATGTGATAGATGTTGGCAAACAAAGTACAGTTTAAATCAAGTAAAAAAAGATTTACATCAAAGTGTTTGAAACAGTCTTAAAAATTGGGGCTGGTTTTTCTGGGAAGATATTGACGTCACAATAAATAAGCTCATGGTCTGTTATGTGGTCAAGAGAACACACACCAAAGGAGCTTATTCTATTTTTGTTTGAGACAATTATATAATCAATCAGAGTCTGCGATGTAGGGGTTATATGAGTTGGCCCATCAATAATCTGTACCAAATTAAAACTGTCAAGTAAGTCATTAATTTTATGAGCTGGATTCAGATGTGGATTGAGTAAGTCAACACTAAAATCACCCAAACAAAAAATTTCATCACAATCTGTAACCATATCAGCAAGAGATTTTTCAAAAAATTCAATAAAAGTATTAATTATGTAGTCTGGTGGTTTATAGACTACACCTATACCTATCAACAAGTCATTAATTTTTAGTTTGATCCACATTTGTTCTATGTGATTGTCAAATTTAAATTCAGAAAATTGATAATTATTTTTTATATACATACAAACTCCTCCACCTCGACAGTTGGCTATTCTGTCCTGACGAATTAAATTGTAACCATAAATTTGTACAGCGTTATTTGGTATTATTGGCTTGAGCCATGTCTCAGAGACACACAAAATATATCAAATTGTTTATCAATAACATAATTAGCTAAATCAACTATTTTAGGAAATAAAGAACGAATATTAACATGTGCAACTTTTAATCTACCTGTTATATCTTTCTTCAAAAATTTCCACCTCCATTGCCTAAATATTCTTGATATCGATTCATATGGAATCTTTTTACACCAACTCCAACGGGCCAGAAATCCGATTTATACATATCATCCTTCTTGTTGAGGGGAGCCGATACCACAAATCGCTTTAGCATGTTTTCTTGGCTGGGTAGCTCTTTAACCATAATAGATTTCTCTTCCATTCCGCGTTTGTCTCGTAAAAATGTACGAATATCTTCTTCTGTCGATGTCCTCCTAATTCTGTATATGTATAACCAAACTTTACTCTCCTCTCCCTTAAAACCACTACCACTATCATCGTGAGCTATTTCTGCCGTGCCAATATTTCTTCTAGATTTTCGTAGTTTAGTCTTTCTCTTCACAACCTCAGTGTAGCTGTCATTCTCGTCTAGTGAAACTTTATCAATTTCAGCATCAATCTTCAAACCTGTTTCCGTAACTGGGCCATCACAACAAGTTTTGTTTATTTGCTTCTGAATTTGTTTATTTTTACTGTATTTACCATTGCCGTCTGTCAACGGAGTAGGAGACAGTTTTGGTTCATATTGTTACGAACATACTTTTGGCATGGCCCAGGTAACGGTTGCATTGCATCTCTAATACTCTCGAAAGTTCGCGGCGTATCGAGTGCGAGAGAGAATAACCGGTCACGTAGGTGAATTAGAGGTGGGACAACGCCAGAATATTCTCGATACAGTAACTGTAGTATATATAGGTAACAGTGTTAGAAGTAGAGTTAGTTGATAAGAGAGTACCGAACTGTAAACTTATAAATAAATATATGTATATAAATTCGAACCGCTCGTTTTATTTAATCTCGCTACAGTTGGTGTCCGGTGTGAGATTTGCAAATAAATTCAGCAGTGATTTTTGAAAAAGACTTTTGAACTTTTGAAAAGTATTATTCGTCGGGAACATCGCGCGTAGTGATCTTTATATAAAAGAACATTTAAAAAGTACGTGTGTGCCTGACCAAAGATGCTGCTAGTAGAACTTTCAGTAAAACAGTTGCGTGAGCAACTAGAAGAACGCGATGAAGACTGCAGTGGGTCCAAGAAGACACTCCAAGAACGACTAAAGACTGTTCTCAACAAGAATGGAGAAGACCCAGAGACATTCCAGTTCCAGTCAGCAGACGAAGCCGTTTTTAACTAAAATAATTGATGGAAAATTCGAGAATGTTTCCAAAAGATTCGATGAAACGTCGCAAATGATAGAAGAATCTTCTAAAAAAAATGATGAAAGATTCAATGAAACGTCTCAAATGATAGAAGAATCTTCTAAAAAAAATGATGATAAATTCGAGAATGTTTCCAAAAGATTCGATGAAACGTCTCAAATGATAGAAGAATCTTCTAAAAAAAATGATGATAAATTCGAGAACGTTTCCAAAAGATTCGATGAAACGTCTCAAATTATTAAAGAAGCAGCTAAACAAAATGAAGAGAAATTCGAAAATGTTGCTAGAAGATTCGACGAGACTTCTCAAATAATTAAAGAAGTATGTAATCAAAACAATGAGAAATTTGAAGAAGTCTCAAGAACATTTGATAAAGTAGAAGAGAAGATCAAACAATTAGAGAGCATGATAACCAATACAAAAGTGCTACCACCAGTTAATGCAGTAGCCTTAGATCCGGTAGTGAAAGAAGAATTACCTAGAGACGAAATGACACATAATATGAGATTCAAATTGCCACCATTTGATGGAAAGTCTTCTTGGTCCA
This sequence comes from Diabrotica undecimpunctata, assembly GCF_040954645.1. Taxonomy (NCBI): domain Eukaryota; kingdom Metazoa; phylum Arthropoda; class Insecta; order Coleoptera; family Chrysomelidae; genus Diabrotica; species Diabrotica undecimpunctata. The sequence continues at coordinate 12,344 of NW_027314084.1, forward strand.
TATACCTTAGACAATTTGAAGCTATTGCGACAGCCAATCATTGGACAGAACAAGAAAAAGCTGTTTCCTTGACTGCTGCTTTACGAGGTGATGCTACGGATATCCTAAGATCAATTCCTAAGGGTCAAGAAAAATGTTACCAGACCTTGTTCACTCGACTAGACAAACGTTACGGAGATGCCCATCTACAACCAGTGTACAAAGTACAAATAAGAAGTAGAATCCAACGAGCAAGTGAGAGTTTGCAAGAGTTTGAAGCAGATGTTGCTCGTATAGTGCGGTTGGCTTATCCGGAGGTACCAGACAACATTTTGGAAGAAATTGCTGTAGATGCCTTCGTCAATGGGTTAAGAGACATTGAACTACAGAAAGCTTTACGACTAGCAAGACCGAAAGTTTTAGATGAAGCGCTCGCTATTGCCTTAGAACATGAAACAGCTAGTCAAGCTTCACGGAGCTATCGAGTACGAACCTCTGAAGAGAGCGACGAACAAAACGAGAAACGTCTGGAGGAAATCGTACGGAAAGTAGTTCGTGACATGATGCCGAAGAGACGTGAACCCAGATGTTGGAATGGTAACGACGTAGGTCACATTCGTCGTAATTGCAAGAAAATAATACAGCAGTCAGAAAACTAGAACGGGTCGACAACAAGGGGCAACTGCCGACCTCGAGAAACACAGCCCCCATAGTAACTGTCAACATTACGTCCTCAGGTGGAATTCATAGCTTGTACATAGAGGGTCGTATCAATAATAAAAGTAGATCGTTTTTGGTAGATACAGGTGCAACGAGAACTATTGCACGGCCAGAAGTAGTACGAGGCCATCTTAAATTATTGCCTGCAACAGTAAAGCTTAGAACAGCAACTGGTGAGATAATTAATACATATGGCGAGGCTAATATGTCAGTATCCATTGGCCAGACCACAGTGCAACATACAGTATTAATTGCAGAGATCTCCGATGATTTCATATTGGGGATGGATTTACTAAGGAAAGTTGGGGCTGTATTGAATGTCAAAGATGGAGTTCTCGAGATCAGTGGTGAAGAGTTGCCGTTTCATGAAGACCAAGAAGATGTTATCAGCTTAATAACTACTTGTGACGTAACAATACCCGGTAATAGTGAGAAAATTTTAATGACCAGACCTGATGGTTACTGCCGAGAGGGAAGTTTAAGGATGGTCGAAGATGTGAATAATGCCGAGTTCCTAACGGCAAAAGCTTTGGTGAGAATTCGAGATTTCGTTCCTGTAAGAGTTATGAATTTAAAGGGAACTGCTATTAAGTTAAGTAAAAGAACTTTGATTGGACAGTGTGTTCCCGTGGCTTCGATTTGTTCCATGAATACTAATGAGAAACCGTCGAAATCTAAGTATCCAAAGGAGCTTGTCGAGACGATGATTAAAACGTGCCAAGATCTTGATGATGAACGAACTAAAAAAGTGAAGTCTATGCTGATAGAATTTCAAGATGTTTTTGCCATGGATAAGAAGGATAATGGCAAAACAAGCATAGTAAAGCATAAAATTAATACCGGAGACGCTCAGCCAATCAGACAACAACCTAGACGACTTCCATTTTCGAAAAGAGATGAAGCCGAAGACATCATCAAAGATATGAACAAACAAGGGGTAATTGAACCATCAAACAGTCCATGGACATCACCAGTAGTCCTAGTAAAGAAGAAAGATGGTTCAACACGTTTTTGTATTGACTACCGACAGCTCAATGCAGTAACTAAAAAAGATAGTTATCCTTTGCCCAGAATAGACGATACTTTGGATACACTTTCTGGTTCTCGTTGGTTCTCCACACTCGATCTGAAAAGTGGATATTGGCAAGTAGACATGGAGCCAGCTGATCGTGAAAAAACCGCATTCTCGATAGGATCAGGGCTTTGGCAGTTCACAGTTATGCCCTTTGGTTTATGTAATGCCCCGGCCACATTTGAAAGATTAATGGATGCAGTTTTAAGAGGTCTAACATGGAAAACATGCCTGGTTTATTTGGATGATGTAATTGTAGTTGGAAGATCCTTCGATGAACATGCCAATAATCTAACAGAAGTCTTTCAACGATTGCGGGCAGCGAATCTGAAGTTGAGTCCGAAGAAATGTCACTTGTTTCGACGAGAAGTGAAGTACTTGGGACATATTGTAGCAAGTAATGGTGTAACAGCTGATCCTGAAAAACTTGCAGCGATTAAGGATTGGCCAGTACCAAGAGATAAACACGAAATTAGAAGTTTTCTTGGCCTATGTACATATTACCGCCGTTTTGTCAAAGGATTTGCCAATATCTCCAAGCCATTAACAAAGTTGACAGAAGAAGGCAAAGAATATACATGGAGCGAAGAGTGTCAAAGAGCTTTTGAACACTTACAAATGGCTCTGATCAGCGCACCGATTTTAAGCTACCCTAGACAGGCAGGAAAATTTGTGTTGGACACCGATGCAAGCAACAGTGCAATAGGAGCTGTTCTTTCCCAAATCCAAGATGGACAGGAGAAAGTCATCGCTTACTTTAGCAAAGTCTTGTCAAAACCAGAAAGAAACTATTGCGTTACCAGAAGAGAATTGCTAGGCGTAGTGAAGGCTTGTGAGCATTTCCATAAATACTTGTATGGCAGAAAGTTTCTTCTTCGCACGGATCACGCTGCTCTAAAATGGCTCCTACAATTTCGTAATCCAGAGGGCCAGATGGCAAGATGGTTAGAACGATTACAAGAATATGATTACGAGATCGAACACAGGGCTGGCAGAGTTCATTCAAATGCTGATGCCCTTTCGAGACGGCCGTGCAGTGCAAATTGTAATCACTGTCTTAAATTAGAAGAACGACTTTGCCCCGTGAGACGAACCACCGTCATTAATGAGCAATGGCAGCCTCAACAGCTACAAGACGCTCAAGCAGATGATCCATGTATAAAAAGAGTATTGGATTGGATGCGTCGAAGTGAGAGACCTTCTTGGCAAGACATTAGTGCATGTAGTCCAGAAGTCAAGTGTTACTGGAGCCAATGGAATTGCCTAGTGCTGAAAGATGATCTTCTGTATAGAACCTTTGAGAACGATGATGGTACAGAAACTAAGCTTCAGTTGATTGTACCTAAAAGTAAAGTGTCAGAAGTATTGCGTCAGTTGCATGACGGTGCATCAGGTGGACACTTTGGTATCACGAAGACTCTGCAAAAGGTTCGAGAACGGTTCTATTGGGTGAACTGTAAAGATGATGTAAGAAGATGGTGCCGGAAATGTGAACTGTGTGCAACCAGTAATGGTCCAGCTGGTAAAAAGAGGGCACCCATGAGACAGTACAATGTTGGTAGTCCTATGGAAAGAGTAGCAATCGACATTGCAGGTCCACTTCCAGAGACAAATGATGGAAATAAATATATCCTGGTAGCCATGGATTATTTTACGAAATGGACTGAGGCCTATGCGATACCAAATCAAGAAGCTGCTACCGTTGCAGAGGTACTTGTTAAAGAATTCTTTAGCCGATTTGGTGTTCCTTTGGAGATCCACTCCGACCAAGGGCGAAATTTCGAGTCAACCCTTTTCCAAAACGTTTGTAAATTGATTGGTGTCAATAAGACCAGAACGACACCCCTGCATCCTCAATCAGATGGAATGGTCGAGAGAATGAACCGAACAATGGGTAAACACCTGTCCAAAGTTGTATCAGAACATCAAAGAGATTGGGACCAGCACATTCATTTATTCCTAATGGCCTACCGCTCGGCCGTGAATGAAACTACAGGCCAGACTCCAACCTGCCTGATGTTAGGTCGTGAAGTTCGTTTACCCTGCGACCTAGAGTTTGGCTGCAGACCTTCCGAAGAACATGTTGCAAGCGAAGATTATGTCGACCGCCTGAAGTTAAGAATGAACAACATTCATGAACTTGCCCGACAACACATCCAGATAGCCAGTGACAGAATGAAAGATCAATATGATTCTCGATGTAAGAGTGAAAGCTATGAAGTAGGCGATCTTGTTTGGCTTTATAATCCACAACGTCGTCGAGGCTTGTCTCCCAAACTGCAAAGACAATGGGAAGGTCCATATGAAATTAAAAAGAAAATAAATGACGTAATATACCGAATTAAGAAGTTGCCGAAAGGTAAACCAAAAGTAGTTCACATAAATCGTCTTGCACCATATGCTGGCTCAAATGAAACAGAAGAAGCACGAACCCTTCAACATGAGATCAAAGATGACCGGCGACCAAGCTTTAATGAATTTATGTCAAATTACGCAGAGAGAAAGAGTGCTAGATTCGGCGTGACCACAGAAGTTTCAGCAGGATCTTTTTAGTGTTCCGCATAACGTCTCTCTAGCCCACTGTGTTGCCCAAGATCTTGAGATGACTAAAGGAATCTCATCCGTATTTTATAAGAAATTCGGTCGTTTGGACGAGTTAAAAAACCAGCAGCCTAAAGTTGGAAGAGTACTGAGATTAGAAGATGGTTCCCGATCTTTGCTGTATATGGTGACCAGGAAGTCTTATACAGACAGGGCAAGCTACGAGGATATATGGCGTGCTCTAACTAATTTGAAGAAAATTGTGTGCAATTACGACATCAAGAATTTGGCCTTACCCAAGTTAGGCCATGCACTAGATAATCTGGACTGGAAGATTGTCAGAAGCATGCTTGAAGTGATCTTCCGAGACACCGGCGTACGAATTACTGTGTGTTGCATTAACCCGATGGGATCGTATCCTTCAAAGTCAGTAGACTGTTATTTCTTTCTAAAGGGTTCATGCAGAGCTGGAGAGTCCTGTAGATTCCGCCATGCTGTGCCTACCGGAGTTGCTGATCGGGACGATCAGATTTAAGAGGGGAGCAGTGTTACGAACATACTTTTGGCATGGCCCAGGTAACGGTTGCATTGCATCTCTAATACTCTCGAAAGTTCGCGGCGTATCGAGTGCGAGAGAGAATAACCGGTCACGTAGGTGAATTAGAGGTGGGACAACGCCAGAATATTCTCGATACAGTAACTGTAGTATATATAGGTAACAGTGTTAGAAGTAGAGTAGAGTTAGTTGATAAGAGAGTACCGAACTGTAAACTTATAAATAAATATATGTATATAAATTCGAACCGCTCGTTTTATTTAATCTCGCTACAATATGAACTACTGTCCGTTCCGACTACGTCACGATATAATCGAATCATCGGCGAAGGTTGTGCGACATGTATGTTCCGTGGTATATCCATATATTTGGTAGTAGTTCACTTTCACTATTGGCATGACCTTGATGGGAACTGTTTACAGTCGATTGTTTGTTAGGTTTTACACTTTTTTCAGATATCTTTGTTTCTAAAAAACTTACTCTTTGTAATAATAATCCATTGTTTTCTTTTAAAATGCTGTTTTTGTACTCTGAGATAGCGCGT
>NW_027314085.1:0-17738 GCF_040954645.1 Diabrotica undecimpunctata
CGCGCTATCTCAGAGTTCACTGAGCCTAACAGAGAAACAAACAAACATGACAACATTGCCAAAACGGCGCTATATCTTTGTTGCTATTGGACCTATTTTGAAGGGGATTGGATTTCGTCCATTACAATTCATCATCTCGTCATAAAAATCACCACCTGTCGACTACATCCTTTAACTATGCCCAAACCATCTAGCACATGTCATCGTAAAAAGACATTCCTTCAGCCTATCGCTTCTTCTCTCTCTCTATCTCGAAACAATTCATATGTTATTAAAATGGGTATAACGTACAGCAGTGGCTATCGCTGGAAATGAAACGAATAGGAATGTATATCATTTTTAAAATATGACTAAACCAACAATCATCCACCATATAATCTTCTCTAACCTATCTTCTCTTCTTCTTCTTCTTCCTATACCGTCCCCATTAACGGAGGTTGGCGACCACATTTTTAAAAGCTTCTCTGTCTTTTGCAACGTGGAATAATTCGTCTACAGTCATGTTTGTCCAGTCTCGAATATTTCGCAGCCATGACTTCCTCTTTCTGCCTATTCCCTTTTTGCCATTGACTCTACCCTGTATGATGACCTGCAGAAGACTATATTTCGCGCTATCTCAGAGTACCTCTACGCACACTAAACTCCTATGATTAATATTGATATACATGGATCTCCCTCCAATCATACACCTTCTCTTTACAAAGAGGTATGGCTGTATGGCTACATTATAAAACGTATCTTACTTACTTACTTCTAACTCATATCAGACGTATAGCAGACGCATATCAGACATATAACAGACGTATATCAGACGTATATCAGACTTACATCAGACGTACATCAGACGTATAACAGACACGATCTAACTTATATTAGACGTATAGCAAGCAGACGTATACCAGACGCAAGTTGGGACAGAACAATCGCTAAAAAAAATCTGTCGGAAAAAACAAAATTTGTCAGAGTAAGAAATGAAAGAATCGTAAGAAATTATGAGCGTTAAACACATCAGGGGACATCACAACTAGCTCCCCTTTCCAACGAGCCTCATTCACAAAGATCGGACCAATAGAAACAGTGATACGGTATAGTGCCGTTTTGGCAATATATTTGTCTTTGTTTTTTGTGTTAACGTATTGGATATCCCCTACTCTTTCATTTAACATGTTACACGTAGTGATCTGACTAATAACAACAGAAAAACGATATAGTGCCATTTTGGCATTTCTTTGCGTTTCTTTTTGTCTTAACATATTCATTACCACCTCCCCTTTCCATCGATACCTTGCACATTGTTGAACGTTTAGCCGTTTAGACGTTACAAGCTTAGTGTCCTTTTGGCAATACGCCGCCATATTTTTTTCTGTGTCTACGTATTTGTTGGTCCCTTCCCTTTCCATCGATACCTTGCACGTTGTTGTACGTTGAGCCGTTTAGACGTTACAAGCTTAGTGTTCTTTTGGCAATGCCGCCATCTTTTTTTTTATGTTAACGTATTTGTTACCCCCTCTCGTTTCTGACGATACCTTAAACGTCACGATCGGACTAGCCGTCGCGCCTCCACAACGAAATGAGCCAAAATGACCAGAATGGACCTTAGCGATTTCTTATGGGAAAATATGCCATACTCTCCTAGCCCTTTTAGTCATTTGGTGACTTATCTCGTGCTGTTCGTACTATCGCTCTGCCATTCTACTAATGTGTTCGTTCCACTCCTGTTTCCGTTTTGTCACCACCCAGCCGTTTATGTCTTTTATATTACAAGCTCTTCTTATGTTTTCGCTTCTCTCCCTATCCAACAGACTTTTCCCTGATATTCGTCGGAGTATTTTCATCTCTGTTGCTTCTAGTAGTCGTCTCGTTTTAGATGTGTCAGGTCTTGTCTCCGCCGTGTATGTTAATATAGGTCTAATTGCTGCTTTATAGATTCTTGTTTTTGTGTTTTGTCTTAGGTGTTTGATCTTCCAGATTGTGTCATTAAGAGATCCCGCTGCTTTACTTGCTTTAGGCTTTGTTGTCGTACTTCTTCTTTAACATCTCCGTAACTAGTTATATCTATTCCCAGATATCTAAACCTGGCTTCCTGCTTTATTATTTTCCCATTAATTTCGATTTTACATCGTAGTGGGTATTTAGATGTCATACATTTAATTTTTTCTGCTGATATTATCATATTGTATTTCTTGGCTGTTGTATTGAAGATATGTGTTAATCTTTGGAGTTCGTCTTCTGTCTCGGCGATTAATGCGGCGTCGTCCACATAACATATTATTTGGATTTCTTTGTTCCCCATTCTGTAACCATGACCTTTACGTACTGCTTGTATTATTTCGTCTATTATTATATCAAAGAGAAGTGGGCTTAACGAGTCACCCCTGTCGGGTAAATAATAAAATATAATAATGGTGAAATAAAATTGCATATAGTTTTAGCTATATTTTATATATCTATCCTTTTGATGACCCTTTAAAACACACAACCCCCGCTTATGAAAACGCACTTTACTTAAATTTCAAATACCCTCTCTCCACAAAACCGGCGATGGTCTTGATTAGCACAAGAATGGTGGATTTTTATGATTCGTTACTTCCCACCTATACAAAATGCACCATAAAACGCAAAGCGTTAGTGGCCCTTGAAGTCCCTTCTGAAAAGGGACTCACCAGCTGCTGCTAACAAACAAAGAGTACGGACTAAAATGCGAAACATTTTCTTATAGGGATTACAATGGGATTTTTAGTATAAAAAGGTAATAGTGAATGATCGAAGCGAGAAATCAAGTCAAAACTGTTTTTTCAATGGTTTCTGGTGATAATACCTACCCAAAACATGAAAGAATTGTAAAGGAAGGTATATATAATACAATTAGTTACGCTACAGCGACATGATAAGTGTGGCTTAGAAAGTATTGGTATTATTGTTGGTAATCTTCGATAGTGTCAGTATACATTATTTCATTTCGTTTTTAAGAATAAGCAATTTTTTTATCTCTTCAATAGTTGGAAGAGGCAGTGTTGCCAAAACACTCTAGGAAAAATTGTCAGAATTTTATTTAAAAAATCGTGAGATTTTCCGAATTTAATAAAAAAATCTTATTATGGAGTAAGATTGGGAAAAAAACCGAGATCTATAAAAAATAACTGTATATTTTTGTAACCAAAATAAGAAATATATTAGAAAAACTTTACAAAAAAAACTTTCTAAAAACCTATCAAAAAAAAACATTCCTTTATATTTCAATCTTAAAATAATTAGGTATCTATGTTAAATTTTTGTTCTAGTGACTAGTGAAACTGAAAGATGATTTTAGCGATTCTGGCTAGACTCTGGTCAGAGTCGCTAGAATCATCTTTCTTATTTAAATAGGTCTCACCGGTTCCTAACTTTTTGATCATATTTACACTTACAATAAAATTAAAGCACATATTATTTACAATCAAACGTTTCGTATGTTCCACAGTATCAATTTTTAATCTGTTCCAAGATAGTGTTTTTGTCAAATTTATTTGAGAGAAAGTTTTCTCTATGGCAGCACTTGCATGAGGTTAACATAGCACATTAAAAACAAATTTTACTAAAGTGGGAAATAATAAGAAATCATCACCTGTCTTTACAAATGCAATTTTTTTTCCACAATCTTACATCATTATCAATATCATTAAGTGAAAAATTTAATAACATTCTCCACTCATTATCTAAATATTGGTAATTTTCTGGACCAACCAGGTTAGGAAAACTTACCGCCTCATTAGAAATGAAAGTAAATCTTAATTATTAGTTGTTTAAAGCCCGCCGCGGCAGACAAACAAGTCAGTCTGCAGCAGTACGACAGAGTTGGTTAGATCGTAAATTTGATCATGTATATTGTGACGACAAAATCGTAAGACTGCAAAAAAATCGTTTGCTGGTAAATTATGAAAAAGGCTTATAGCTAGAGGTTTTTAACAGATTTCTTTGACAGTTATAAAGAACAAAGTGTATTTGGAAAATAAAATCGACATCACATCATGATAAAACCGCTAGAAAAAAAAGCTGTGAATATTTTGGTTGCTAAATTTTAAGAAGTGAAGGCATATACTAATGAAGAGTTGGTAAAAAAGAAAATTAATAATTTTCGAACATGTTACAAAAGGGAATTAAAATTATCTTGATATAATCGCAATTCTTCTAATAAATGTACGTTGGCAGTATGTATAACTGTTCAGCAACCAATCTTTGCACCACCACCCACGTTTCTTGTATTTTTTTCGTTTGTACAAAGAGCAAGAGCCCCTAATCTGACATGTTTCTGGTTTGACAGTAAAACTCATACTGCAAAATCGGTACGGGTGTGTTCCCATCCGATTTTCAACATTATTGTACTGCAATGAACCGTGGAAGTGATGACGTAGATTTTATTGACATCTGTCAGTTTCACTTTCCAAACAAACCTTGTTTAGTGTGGATAATTTGTATTTTTCGTTATTTTTTCATTTCTTTTACAGAATCTTTCCGCTTTTTGCAATATCTAAGAATTCTAATAGTTACTACAATAATTTTACAAGGTTGTGTAAATAATAAAGCATGTTATTTTCTAAAAATAACAATAAAATGCATGTATGAATAAAGTAAGGTTAGAATGTCTTTAATTTAAACTTTTAAACTATATTTCATAGAAATAGAACACTGAATTATGATGGTATTATCGTAAAAAACACTACCTATACTTAAAAGAAAAAGCAGCAGAGGAAGCAAACTATTAACTTTATAAAAATTAAAAAGTCTTGAGATTGGGATTTCAACTTTTGTTTGGAAAGTAATTGACAGTTGTGACGTCACACTTCCACTGTCCATTGCATTCGACGAAATCGTACTGCGCCGTTGGAACGTGAGTGGCGGGCTTTACACTATCGAAATAAAAATCTAAACACTTAATTTGTATCATTTCTAAAATATCTTTATCTACTTGGATTGTACTTTGAACTAAGAAGGTAGTTTTCTTTATATGCAATTAAATTAATACCTGAATTTAAGTACTTTACAATATATAAAGTAACTCTTAACATGGGCTATCTGTAAAACTATCAACTATAATAAAAAATACCTTTAATAATACATATTAAAATCATCTATCAATAAATCCATAAAACGTAATAATCTAACAATGTTCAATAATGGATTTCCAAATATTATTAAGTTGATATCCTACGTCTCTATTTATATTATTTGTTTATAAATTTCCACTGATTCCCGGATAATTCTTTGAAAATAAAATTTGTCATAGGATAATTATTGTTTGTTTCAACGTTGGCAGTTAAAATGCACAATAAATGATATACACACGAAAACTTTAGTTTTACTTCAATTAACAATAGTATGTAATCGAAGCCTACGATTCGGGGAATTCCCCGAATTCCGATTCAATTTAATACAGTAACAGCGAATTTCGTATATTTTGTATATAATATAACGGGTTTGTTAACAGGGTTTTTCTATCTCTAAGTAATTTCTTTACAAAATTATGTTTAAAACTACTTTTTCCTCTAAAGTGAGTAAAATTCCCATATAATTTGTGAAATCGTGAGACATTTACCGAATTCGTGTAATCTCACGATTAATCGTGAGTTTTGGCAACCTTTTACCGAGTTAAATAGATATCATGATATCCGTCATGACATCCCCGGTATATCCAGAGAATTTAGAAATTCTTTTGGATAATTTACGGCTACGTCTTCATTAAAAATGGTACCCACTGATTTAAGATCTTCAATATTTTCGGCTAAGATCACAGTGTCGTCCGCATATCTAATGTTGTTAATGGGAACTCCATTTACCTTTATTCCAGCTGTTTCACCCTCAAGAGCGTTTTTCAAGATCTCTTCGGAGTAGGCATTAAAAAGAATTGGCGACAATACGCATCCCTGTCTCACTTCACGTCTAATTTCAATTTCTTCTGACAGCTGTTCGTTAAAACGTACTTTTGCTTGCTGTTTATAATATAAATTTATTATGATCCTGAGGTCGTTGTAGTCAATCTTCTTTGAGTTCAGGTCATTCATTAATTGTTTATGTCGTACTTAATCGAATGCTTTATTATAGTCAATAAAACATGCGTGTATATCTTTATTGACGTCCAGGCATCTTTGTATCTGTATATTAAGTAAAAAAGAGCTTCACGCGTTCTTAGGCCTTTGCGAAAACCAAATTGTCTATCATTATTTGGTATATTACTCTCTTGTAAGTCTTGGATAACTTTTCTTCTGTTTAGTTTGTCAAACGCCAAATTATTAACATATAAACGATCATTTGTTTCTGTTTAGACAAAATTTATAATAGTACAGTTTATTCTAAGTTAAACTCTTATTTAAATATTTTTTTGTAAATATTTATACAACAACCATTTTCAATATTTTCTTTACGTTTCATATTGACGTATAAGATGAATATCTTCAGTGTATAATTATTCATTCCAGTTTTTATTGTAAATACACACTTTCCAGACGGTGTAAATTTCGGCTCCCATTAAATAATTTATAAACAGTAACACACTAACCTTACATTTATTTAATTATGGGCTTTAAATCCTAGAAATTACCCTAAAACTGGGTAAAATGTGCTTTTCCCCCGGATTACACCATCTCCCGACTCCTGAAATTTAATCAACGGTCTTTTGTCTTCATGAACGTGAAAGATTCAGTGAGAGAGCGATAGCCATCTAAACTCAGATGAACCTTAAACTCGGATTTTGGACGACGAAACATGTATATTTAATTTGAATTAAAGATTTATAGGTTTCGCCATTTTCTCCCCTTTTTGTCTTCTCCGATCCAAATCTCATCATTTATTCAACGAGGATTTGATGTTGACGTTATACACACCAACATTCGTCTGCTAGCCACTTTTATTATCCGAAGATAGATCTCAGATAACAACAACCCTATAGTTTTTAAAAAATTAAAAAGTGCAATAAAAATAGATAGCGACGACTCGCTCCGTGCGTGACTGACGCGACATCTACCGCCTTCATCTGACAGTTTTGGACCTCGCAATTTGAGGTTAAACATAATGTTAAATAGATACGAAATTGACAAGTATTAACAAATAGTTTTTTAATTATATTTTTTCAGTTTATGTACAAAATAAATTTAGTATTAAAAACTGGGTTTCTAAAATTTCATTAACTTTATCTTTTCAACCCCAAACGGAAAAGGAAGGGAAAAATCTAGTACTGGCAAATCAAGTTTTTGCATGTGGAAGAGCATGTAATTAAAAACAATAATATTCAAAATTATGATATAAAAGCTAAAGTCAACTGGCAGGCTGCAGTTAGCTTGAAGTCTTATGAAATATCATTTAAGGTAAATTATTTAAATTTTTCCTATTTCAATTGCATAAAAATGAAATTATGTGATATTTACATTTTCATATTAATAGCACGAATCCATCTTTTTCTTTTCTCTAATTTATATGTAATCTTTGGAAACCTATAAAACCTACACTCACTATTTTTGCTATTATTAGCACAATTAAATACGCAACATGTATTTGCACCCATTTTTGATCAAATTTATGCGTAAAAAGATCCAAAAGGTCCAATTTTGTCATATTTCGCCGCTACCCCTACCACGGTCACGCACGGAGCTGAAAGTTTCAATAATTTGATAGTTGTAACTCTAAAAAATATTCCAATGAGTATAACAGATAGAAAAAGAATAATTTTAAAAATAAACTAATACGATCAATTCTGTAAATAACAAAAGCACGGCTTAACCCTTATCCGGTCAAAGTGGGTCCAACGGGCCCGAGACGCCAATTCTTTTATCATATACTGATAAAAAAAAATTTATTGAATTTTATGCATCACTGAATTTGTTTAGAAGTATGTTTCCTTCATCATAGTCATAAGCTATTCAAAATATTCATTATCATTTTTAAAATTATTCTGTCGAAAAAATTTGTCACAGTAAAGGGGCAACTGTCAAGTAATGTTTTTTTGGATTATGTAAACGACTTTTATGATTTCACAAAAATCCAATAAAAAAGTCTAAACGTATAATAAACAATATAAACATCTCTTTGATGTGGGCATCAAAGAGATGCTTACAATAGGTGTTATATCTATTCTAAATGAATTTTAAAAACTGATAATCATTGTTGGAATGCAATATTGTTAGGTAGGTACCTATACATATTTTGAAATAAATAATGCATCTGATATTAGTCGTTTGATATCGATGTTAGTGTCGACAACTAAGCTCCTAAAATTATATTGAATTACAGTGAAAGTAGATAGTGAGAATAAAATATCCCGAAAACCATTATCGGCTGCAGAACTGCAAGATATTGCTAATAATTTATGGATTTCGATGATGAAAAATCTCCTGAATTAATGGCATTAAAATTGATTCTAAAATTAAAGATCATCTTTCGGAAGCAAGTGAAGAGGATGATCAGCAAGTAGTATGAGTGATAATGAAGAAGAATGTGTAGCTACAAGTTCCCAGATTTCAGAGTGTGTAATTTTTGAAACTAATGATGGAATTAACTGGAAGATTCAACCGCAATCGACACGACGTATCCGATCCTGCGACATAATAAAAAACGGGTGTGGCAGTCCAGTGGGACTGCCGGTAGAAATTATACTTCTATACACGCGTTCGCCGTTACAAATTTATATGGGAGTCACTCTGCACAATCATTACATATGTAATGCTATAGGTAAGAGAGAGCAGAAAGAGAAACAGAATTAGGTATATAGGTATATGGTGCATCATTTGCTGTATACAAACAACATTTGACCTGTAATAGGAGAATATTAAATGAAAGATTGAATCAATATTTTGATGAAAATGTATATTTTTATTTTGATATATGTACGAAAGGAGTTGAATGCAAAAAAATTTTTATACATACTCTGCGGTAAAATTTATTGTTTATTTTGTTATTAATATAAAAATACAATACAATACACTGCAACATAATTCAATATAATAATACAATACAAATTAAAATACAACATTCATAAGTGTGTAAAAATGACAATATACATAACTTACTTACGCAGATGTTTAATTTACCATGATAATAATATTATTAAAATAAAAATATTGTTTCGTGATACAACTGTCAATTTGTCTGACATTGACAGATACAAAATTTAATTGTTGTTTCGATATCAGCTTTTGTTTGTGAGATATAGCCCATTGTAAGTTTTAAAATTGACACACTGTATAAATTTTCCACTTCCAATTTCCATACATATAAATCCTTGCCTTATACAATCTTTCATATAAAGAGCTGGAACTGGCTATAGCTAGTATAATTTTTCTTACCTTTGTGTCTCCTTACAATTTATCTGAAGTATGTCTTAAGAATTGTTTAATATTTTGTTCTGTAAAAATGTTTCGTTTCTCAGCTACATAATAATCAAGTACGTTTTAACAATGATCTTAATTTAACTTTTTATTTCTCAGTTCCATTTATTAAACTTCCCTGTGGCCAAGTGTACCAAACACCAAATTTTTCTCTTTTGATACCAAATGTAAACGAAACTTAGTTTTATGCCAACTTTTCTTTGTCCTAACCCGTAAAAATACTGTAAAATTGGCGAGAAAATTTTATGTGACCCGACATGATGAACAACTTTACATTATACATTTTTCAACGTGTTAAAAGGTTTTCTGACTTATCACACCACTCTAAATAGTGATTGATACCGAAACATGTACATCTTTTTTATAATGTCACCGAGTAATATTCTGACATGGAAAATCCATAGCCGACTAGACACATAAAAAGCGGATGACAGTTCCAAATAAATTTAGCAGATGTCCGCTTGCAAATATGATCCATAAATCATCACTTTTAAATTTTTAGTTTAATTATAATTTACTACAATAGACACATTTAGCATTCTGGTGACGTATCGGAAAATAAATGGTATTGATGGTTTCCTGTACGTCAAATCATTTTAGTTTTATGTGTATCTGTCTATGAATAATTATTAAAATACGTATTTCAAACCACGTAACGTATATGACTGCTTTGGGCAAACAAAATAATTGTAGCTGTGAATTTTATCATGGAAATTATCGTTTTTGTTAATACATCATATTTTCGTTTATTATATTTTCTTATAGTAAATTTAGTACAGTTTCGAAATTGTAGACACTAAAATTTAAGAAATTGTGAGTTATTCTTGCTCATCCAGTAGCGTACAACATTTTTTTTGTAACAATTAAATTTATACTATAACTATTTTCAATTGAAGGTGGTTTATTGGCAACATCGCACTTAAAGCGACCAACCGATATGCTCTTTATCAACTTTTCAGAGGCGTACCAAAATAATATTTTAATTAGGTAAAAGAAATAAAATAAGACTTACAATCAATTTAATTTTACTACCAAAACGCTTTCTACACTTTGCAAAGCATCTTCAGGTCAAACGGTACAAAGTAAATTAAATGCTGAAATTACAAAAAAAGCCCCCATTAGGGTGCTGTCTTATAAAGATAAAGATCAAACAGGTTATAGTAATTATGCCAATATTACCTGTCTGTGTTTATTACTATGCATAAAATTGATTTAGCAGACAATGTGAAAACCTACAAATTGGTAAGAGATAAACTATTGAATTGTAATCAATTAGTAACAAACAAAATACTACTTACATTCCGGTACAAGAAAATTTAGTTATTGATTCGTGATACATAGTTTAAACTATTCTGTATTGCTGATGTTGGGTGATCTTCGGTTAATGTTGTAACTGTCTGACAATTAACGAGGAAGTTTCTTGAGGGGAGACATGTTAACAAATGTTAACAATTGATTGTGAGTAAGTCTTTTTTAAAATATACCTATTTGAAATGGACTCACACAAGCAAAACATTCACGATTTGAATATTTTAATTATTTATTATTTATTTAAACATAGTAATTACGTAAAAATTTAATTTAAGACCGATATAATTATTAAATTATCATGTCTGTTTTGACAGATACAGTATTTTTCATATAAAAATGCGTGCACGTCACAATTTATATAAAGTGACGTCGCTTATATTTAAAATTTCCAGAATGTCAACCTTAGAGTTCAAAATTTCCTAACACAGCTAATAATCCGAAACCCATACGGAACTGCTTGATCTTTCATAGGCGTCAACATGGTATAATAATCAGAAAAATGTAAACATCATTATATTGGGAATTTTAGAATTATATTGATTAAAGGACCAAAAACATTTGTTATTATTAATAATATAAATTTTATGAAATAACTCTTTAAGTCTAATATTCCACAAAATAATAATTTTAATTAAATATATTAGACAATTGTACGCAACTGATATGGGAATACTTCAAATTTTTTGACAGTTCAGCGTGTGGCAAAATTGTTTAAAGTCTTACCGCTTTTTTAGAGTAAGAATTTCGTTTATGTTTTGATTTCTTACACAATTTGATAAAAATATAATATATATTAATAAATTGTATTTATAAATACATATTAAATTTAGATTAATAGCTTTAAAAACTAATTATTGTTGTGTATTGTGATTGTGCTATGTCAAAACAACCAAATAGTCTGTAGAAAGCTGATAAGCTTTCATATAAGATAGATTATTTTGAACAAGAAATAACGGCGCGACGTTTTTACTATTAATGCTCTAAATAGAACTAAGTTTAAAATTTAGAATATATAATTTTGTATTAAAATGTTTTCTTATGTATTTTAGTGTGTTGCAGTAGTCTTAAAACTAAGTGTATTTACAGTTATATAATAGTTTGACAAATAGTTGACGTTTTAAAAATTCCCCACTTAGTAACTAATCTGATGTTTTGGCAACGCTGTGGGGTTCTGACGTCGTAAATCTTGAATGACGTGCACGCATTTTTATATGAAAAATACTATATATGTGAATTATTAATATAGAAGTTAATACATTATCTATAATAACAAACTGGCAACAGTGTTTTCGTTAAAACTCAGTTATGATTTCTCAAAATTTAGTGCCTGCAAGTTAGATACTCTAAACACACAAAAATATAACAGTAATATTAATATTTCGAAATAACGACAATGAAATAGTAATCGATAAATACAAAAACAATGAATATTTCTTTTTTAAGCTACTTATTTGGTTTTAAAATGTTTATTAAAAATAATTTAAAGTTATAAACTCAGTTGATTTATGTGGGTTTATCCAACAGAATTCGTTGTTAACCTAGCTTTTTATTCTTCCCTATATGTCTAAGCTTAACAAAAAAATAAAAGCATACTATCAGCAATCGAAACAACCCTAAATCAATATCACAAAGACCCAGTTATTAATCATCCACACAACAAACGTAGCAATTGGAACCAACAAACAATAAACAGTCAAATTGCAGATCCTTGTACTAACAAAACGACGGAAACTGAGAGAGATAAAACGATCTGACTGAACTGTCACGAATCTCGAAAACAACGATCTGGCAACTGCAGCCATTCAATTTCGGCTGTATGCGCTTTCTAGCTGTAACTTTAACGTAACTCCAGTCTAACTTCCAACGTGCAACTCCAAACTTCGCGTATACTTACATACGTGTATGCAGAACAGGCTTCTATTTATGGATTCGCGTTTTGCTACTGAAATTTAGTGCTGCACAAAGTTATCTTGAATGTTTCAGACCATGTTCAGATTCAGGTTGGATCTAGATTCTAAGTAAAAACGATAATTTTATTGCTAAATGTAATTTTAAAATTACTACAAGTAGCTAAAAGAACCATAATAAACTCAAAAATCACAAAGTAGAGTGATATCGTTATTATAGGACAATAATGAAAATTTCTATGAAACTGTTTGGTTGCTAGTCTTTCGTCCAAACTGACAACCAGCACAAAACCAGCTATGTTTTAACTCATCCAGATTTTATTGTTTTTATACAGATGTCCTTTATTGTACAGATTCTCTGATAGATGTCCCACTTCCGTAATTCTATTAACCTTTAACTACTTGTGCTCCGGTATCTCGCGTAGCTACACTCATGATGTATTATTTACACCACACATATTGCTATCTGATTAAATGCATAGGAATTATTTAGGTATATTAATGTATAGGGATTAAAAAAGCAGTATCCTAGTAGCCCAGTAAGGCTTCTTACTGAGTCGTTGAGTCTACTTACTAAAAACATTGAGGCATTCGAGATGTGGTGTTACAGGAGAATGTGGAAAATACCATGGACAGAAAGAGTAACAAATCAAGATGTTCTGCTGAAGATTGGGAAGAAATGCGAAGTCATAAAAACCATACAAACGAAAAAACTGGAATATCTGGGACACATAATGAGAGGAGAAAAGTACTCTCTGCTTAGACTCATAATCCAAGGAAAAATCTCGGGAAAGAGAAATGTGGGACGTAGGAGGATTTCCTGGTTGCGAAATTGAAGGGAGTGGTATGGGTGCAGTTCAATACAGTTGTTCAGAGCTGCAGCCAACAAAGTAAAGATTGCTGTGATGGTAGCCAACCTCCGATAGGAGACGGTACTGCAAGAAGAATTGAGTACAACAATCTGCCCATTGGGCATTAAGCATTTGGTATGGTAAAAAATATAGACATGTAGAGAGTTACTCCAGTTAGTAACCTCTTTACAATTCTAAAATTAAAATTTTATTAGTTGAATACACTTATTATGTTCAGTTGGACAAGTCGGACGGCAATTGCCGTTTTAGTCTACGCACTTCAAAGACGTTCCGCATATTTAGTTGTCGAGCAAACGCATTAGGATGCACTAGCACTCATTCACAGTATTTAGCACTAAAACGTTGTATGGCTTCTTTCACGGATTCTAGGGGGTTGTCGTGTTGAATCCCCTCGTTGGATACATAGTATGGCGCATTGACTATGGCACGCAGCACCTTGTTTTGGAATCTCTGTAAGATGTTTGTATTGGAGACGCTAGCAGTGCCCCATAGCTGAATCCCATAAGTCCATATGGGCTTAAGGATGGACTTGTAGAGTAAAATTTTGTTATCCAAAGATAGTTTTGATTGCGACCAGTGACCCAAAACATATTTCTCAATTTAAGTCCAAGCTGTTTTCGTTTGTTAAAAACATGTTTTTTTCCAAGTTAGACAGCGATCCAAGTGCATGCCAAGATATTTAGGCTCGCATTCAGGAATTAGACAATTATCAATATATACAGGGGGGCATGTGTCTCTACGTAGCGTGAAGGGAATGTATTGACTTAGTCCATTAGATTTAATGCGCCATACTTTCATCCATTGCTGAATTCTATTTAAGTTTGATTGAAGATTTCTTAATGCTGTTGATGGATCTGTGTGGGATGCCAGGATAGCAGTGTCATCTGCATACGTTGCAACAGTAGTTGTACCAGATGTTGGAATGTCCGCTGTGTATAAAAGATATAAAATTGGGCCGAGAACGCTGCCTTGTGTGATGCCTGAGTGAATAGGATATATCTTAGTGTGCTCGGTACCTATTATAGAAAGGGTCTAATTTCTATGTAGGATTTTAAGAGCTGGAAGTGAGGATAGGGTAGGAACTTCTTTAATTTTATTTTTAGTTCTACGTGCCATACCTTGTCAAAAGTCTGAGATATGTCAAGGAAAGCAGCAGAACAGTATCTTTTGGCATTAAAATCCTTGTTTATTTGGTTGACTAGCCTTAACTGTCTTTTCTAGAAGTAAAATAATTTTTGAAATAAAAACTTCACAATTGTTACTGTTAGCTTGTATTACTGTTACATGTAACAACTTGTCATAGGTTGTTTGCAAACTGACCTATTGCAACTTCCGCAGATGATTATTGCAATCTGGTTTTTTTTATCGCAAATGAAACACCTTGCCCTAGTTTTTGCAGGCGGTTGTGGCTTTATTATTATGGCAGATATGGCTTTATCAAACCCAAGGAGGACACTTTAAAAAATTCTCGTCTGCTTATAAGCTGCATTGCCATGAGTTACATTATAGAGAAGTTGTTCATTGATTAGCACGATGTTCATAAGTTGAAAAAATATAATCAAGGGCCATTATCTTGTTCTTCTTGATACTGAGTATATGCCACAGATTTTATCAATAGTATCAAGTCCACCTTTGGTGGCGTTATATTGTAAGATGGTATCAGGTGAGGTAAAAACTCTTGCAGTAGTTACCGTTTCTTTTTTTTATGGTCCTATCCATAGTAATTTTCTCTTATAAGCTGCTGTAATATTTTTATGGTATCATGGCCACCTTCTTTATATAGTTCAGCTGGAAGATTATCTAATCCGACTGATTGGTTTCTGGCTAGTTTTTTAACTGCATCTTGAACTTCAAGATTCGTTGGTATCCTTCCTCTCATCTATTTCCCTTACCTCATCTCTTTCGTATTCCAGGTTTTCTTCTTCTTCCTCTATATTAAGTGCCTAGTTAAAGTATTCTTTCCTTGTTGTTAATAGGTCGCCATTCAGACTTCTGCATTGTCTTGTGATTGCCTTGAACTCTTTTGTGTTGATGTTAACTTTTTTATAAAATGCTCTTAATTCTTTCTCTCTGTTGAATCTCAGAAATCTTTCAAAAAAAATGTTGATATTTCCTTTTTTTGTACATTCTTATTGAATTTTTTATAATTAACGTACCATCCCACTTAAATATCTCAGTGTAGGTTATTATAATAATTTCCATTGAACAGGCTTTCAAAATGCAGAAAATTATTTAATTAAATAAAAAGTAAAGATAAGTAAAACATTTTCTTACAATATCTCGTACCTAAATACTTACGATACTTGTAAAAATCACCTAAATCTCTCTAATATTAATAATACATTAATAAATAAATTAATAGCCGATTTTAATCTGTCGTTAACTAATTATAATAACCATCACACAAATCCACAATTTCTAAGGCAAACCTTTAAAGAATTAATCGCTAACAACATATTTGACCAAATTGTATACACAAATACTTCTAAGAGTCTTATAGCTGTATAGCTTATATTTAACCATATCTTGTAATCTCTTGGTCTTCTGTTGCATACACATCGCTGAATTATTCTCTATTCTCCAAGCTACAAACTTACTATCACCAGAATATATAAAAGTAGCAATATGTACAGACTCTTTGGTTCAAGCTATTCAAAACTACTTTGATAGTTTAATCTCACTGGGAATATACATAAACATGATCTGGATTCCGTCTCATGTAGGAATCCCTGGTAACGAATTAGGCGACCTCTTTGCAAAACAAGCTGCGTCTTCTAATATGGAGACTGAAAACATACAACTATATACAGATTTATATATATATATATATATTATATATATATATATATATAGTATATATATATATTATATATATATATATATATATATATTATATATATATATATATAAAGTAGTTAGGTATTATTGACTACACGTTATGTAAAATAAAGTTTTATATTGAGGTTGCAGTCATTAATAGGGCAGGAAAGTAAAACTCTTTGTTCTTTAATCAAGCTTTCGCAAAATTTATTTGCTTCTTCAGGATATGCTAAAATATGGTATCAGTAAATACAATGAAATTAGAATTAAATAGCATTGTATAAAACTAGTAAAAAAACTTACAACATGAGGTTAATCCATTAAATTTTCAAATTTGCAAAACATTAAAACTTAACTTATTTTAAAAATTATACAGTTATGTAAGTACAATATTCCAATTTAATTTAATTTTGTAAAAATTCATTTTGACATTGATTATGTTGATGTTTGATTTATGTCAATAAATATAAGCTTATTTATAAATATAAGCTTATATATATATATATATATATATATATATATAAGCGGGGATCCTACAGCTTCTGCCGCTTCCCGCATTTCGATCGCCATCTTTTTCTATCTCTCCAGGTGTCCATCAATGGCTCTATCTTTCATGGTTTCCATAACACCTTGTATCCAAGACTTGGCTGGTCTTCCTCGTTTCCTTCTATTACTTGGATTGTATTCCATAGCTCTTTTTGGCCATCTGTTGTCGTCCATCCTCTGTACGTGTCCATACCATATTAACTGTCTAGTTTCTATTCTTTCAGAAGTTGTATGTACTCTATCTGTTTTTCTTCTAATTTCAGAATTAGGTATACGTTCTACTCTTGATATACGGCAAGCTCTTCTTAGGTAGTCCATTTCAACCGTGTCAACTTTTTTCTTTCTTTTTACTGTCATTTGCCAACATTCTGCTCCATATGTACGAATGGGCTCTACAATTACTTTGTAGATAGTCATTTTAGTTCTCATATACAGATTTATAGTTGTATTTAAAAATATCATCAAAATGTCTTGGCAAGATCACTGGAATAAAATTCCTTCCAAGCTCCGTGATATCCACGCCACCGTTAAAAAGCTTGAGTTTCCTTCCATGAGACGAAAAAACAAAATCCTAATTCGCCGACTTAGAATCGGCCATACAAGACTAACTCATAAACATTTAATGACTTCTCAAGATCCACCTACATGTACACACTCTGGTAATATTCTATATGTTAAACATATGCTCGTAGACTGTCTCTATTTCAATAAACAGAAAAATAATCTTTTATGTCGAAACATACAAAATATTCTCAGCTTGCCAGATCAATTCCAAAACCTTTTTGTTTTCTCTGTATATTACAATATAAATCAAGTCTTTAAAGGTTATAACATCTTGTTCAAGGGAATAAATTGTCCATCTACCACTTAAGTCCGCTATAATTAATTAATAATTAAATTTTAAGTTATTTTACTCTGAGATAGCGCGT
>NW_027314086.1:0-17736 GCF_040954645.1 Diabrotica undecimpunctata
CGCGCTATCTCAGAGTCACGACTCAGTGGGAAAGATCCTTTATCAAGAGATAGCCATCAAACTGGGACTTCTCCAAACAAACCATCTCCATATTATCAATACGTTCCTGAAAGTATACTTGAGAATGATAACTACAAGCTATACTGGGACCGCACTGTGCTCACAGACCAAACAGTGGCACATAATAGACCAGATCTCATACTAGTTAATAAACTAAAGAGACAAACAACACTAATTGATGTGGCGATACCCAACAACAATAATCTTCGTATTAAACAAAACGAAAAGATCGCCAAATAGATGGATCTGGAAATTCAAATACGAAGACAGTGGAGAATGGAAAGTACCCAGGACAATACCTATTATTCTCTCTACTACTGGAGTTATTCCGAAGAACCTCCTAGAAAATATAAGAAAGCTAGGTCTGAATGAACATCTCTACAAGACCATGCAGAAAGCTGTACTTCTCTCAACATCCAGATGTGTACGAAAATTTTTGGGAGATACTCCAGCATACCAAGTCACCTAGGGCTCTATAACACGGAAAGAGTCCCACCAGAGCTCAATCCTTTTGATACCGTAGGTATCTGGGATGAGTGAATTTTCCCCTTAGAGGGAGTGAGAGCCGTATGGCTAAATCTGGAGTGATACAAATATATTATCCAACAGGGAACTCTGTATCGATAAATCGATGGTTTTGTGGAGATGCCGTTTATATGTTATGTGAAGCTAGTGGTACCGCCCTCAGAATAGTGGTTTATGTTGGCTCAGCAGATCCTGTATTATCCGAGGAAAATCATACAGAAAAAGTTGTTTTAAATCTTTTGATAGCGAAATAGGACAATGGCCATTCTCTGTTTATGGATAATTTTTACAATAGTCTAAAGCTCGCTGACGAGTTGTACTGAGAAAAACTTATGTGACAGGAACCTCACGTTCAAAAAGAAAAGGAAATCCCAAAGCAGTCATAAAGACAAAACTAAAAAAAGATGAATTGGTGGTTCAATGCAATTCACAAGGAATTTGCATAATTAAATGGAGAGATCGTCGTGAAATAATGGATAATTCGATATTACCTTTTTCCTTCGATTTTATTCCCCTTCATAATCAGCTGCAACAACTCGTACTTATCATTTCTAAGTATGTGCCTCAAATATGCTGTCTTTCGCCTTTTAATGGTGGTCAAAAGTTCTCTGTCTTCAAAATGCTCCTTAAAAACCACATCTCAAAAGCTTCCAGTTTTCTCATTAAGTCAACATTAAACGTACAGGCTTCGACACCATAAAGAAGAATAGAGTGGATATAACATTTTACCATCCGATATCGGATTTCATACTAACTGACCATAATTCATGTTTTGCAGCGGTACATTAACATAATTTGAAATAGTGCAGTGCATTTTCTTTTTTGAGTTTTCCTAACAGAAGTCTTGACGCAAGTAAATACTGTATCATTGGCGGATCCAGAAATTTTTATTAGGGGTGTCATGGATCTTGAGGGTGATTTTGATACAGGATTTAGATTTTGATATAGGATTTAGATGTTTGCACCTTTACGATTGATATGATTTGTGCCTCATGTAAGGGAACCATTTTCTCAATAATTATTTTAAGCGATATGCTAAACTAATGAGAAGTTATTAAAACCCAAATACCCTACGGTGCAAAAAAGGGGTACAACATTAAGGGGTCTAAAACTTAACCAAAAAAAAATAATACGCGCTATCTCAGAGTGTAAAATCAAGTGTACAAGACTATTAAACCAAAGGAAAGGTATTAAAATATAAATACTGAAAAATCAAGGACTGTCAATTTTAGCTCGGTATTTTAAAGACAATTAATTTAAACCCACCTATCCTATAGCTACAAAATCAAGAACAAACCAAGGATAAATAAGTACAAACCAAAGTTAAGTAATTTAAATGCAATAACTTAATGTAAGTGTAAACAGTAATGAATGTATTTAACATTCCTAATAAACTCTATCTTATCGTTTTATCCGATATCAATTTGTAAAAACAATCATTTATTCCTTATTGCTATACGGAGTGGAAACATGGACTCTCGGAATTATAAGTATGAAGCGTATAGAAGCCTTTGAAATGTGTTTTTCGAAGAATGCTGAAGATTTCGTGAACAGAGCACGTGACCAATAACGAGGTGCTGAGAAGAATGAGGACTGAGAAAGAACTCCTAAATATTGTAAACAACAGAAAAACGAGTTATCTAGGACATATTTACAGAGAAGAAAAATATAACTTTCTACGACTCATACTGGAAGAGAAAGTAGAAGAAAAAAGAGGTCCAGGAAGAAAAAAAAAATACTCCTGGCTGAAGAATGTAAAAGACTGGACAGGCATGGACACACATTCGATATTAAGAACAGCTCAAGATAGAGATCAATTAGCTGTAGTTATAGCCACAATTCCGTAATGAAGAAGAAGTGTAAACAGCATTTTATTTAAATTAAATTATTCCACAAAAAACATAATTTAATTAAGGAATAGTTATTTCTATAATTAGGCATATTAGGCTATAAGTGAGTAAAATATTTTTTTACTCGGTATTGAAATTTTTCTACGCGCTATCTCAGAGTAGCCGACAACGAGTGGTAAATAAAAGTTCAGTGATTAAAAATACTATAAGCATAAGATAAGTAAATATTATATAATTTTATAAAAGGAAAGACAGTTAAGATTTGATTTCACGTATAGTGCGTCTGTATATCCGCTTATACGTATTTCACCCTAAAAGGGATCTTCGGAGCGGCTATTCACAAACGCTCTGAACGTGAAAACAATATTTCCTGTTATAGTAGAAGCAACACTAAAAGGGCTTCGATCTGGACGCAATAGCGACATCTGATAAATAAATCCGTAAACTAATTTTCGAAACCCAATTCAGATTTATGCTTTAGAAGGCACAGATTACATAACGTATCAGACAGAGCTAATGCAATAACAAGATATTTATTATAGATAAATTCTAAAATGTAGCACACAGTCTCAACAATTATAATACATATTCAAATTACAAACAACCAATTCGTAGACAAAACTGAAAATAAGAAATACCTAATACAAAATAAAAAGGTGCTGATTTCGTCCGAAAAGTCATGTCATGTACATTGAATGAGCAATAATGTGTGGGCGGTAATTCTATCTCATCGATAATCGAACGATTATCTGGCACTCAAATGATGAATTGACAAAATTTGAAAATCGGTTAACTCTGAATTCGTGGGAGTCTTAGTCGAGGTATTACTGTATTTAGAATTGTTGATTTTTTTAAAGAGCAATTTAAAAAGGCTTAATTCTACACTTACTCCGAAAATAAATGAGTCTGAATAATTTCAACTCTTGACTTCTTGCTTATAGGGTTGATGGGTTTTAAATTATTTTTTTTAGGATTATTTGATAGATATTTAATTTTGTTTTGGGGGTGGACATGACCCCCGTGACCTCCCCCTTGGATCCGCCACTGCTGACTATAGTGGGTGCCGTGTAACCCACACTAACTTTCGCGAGGCGCAAAAATTTGGAATCGTTCATTTCTAGAAACAACTAATCTATGAACATTTTGAGTAATATTATATAAACGAGATATTTTACTTTGATCGACAATACTACAAGTTCGTTTGGAACATCTAATGGTGCCTTTTAGTGGTAACATCGAGTTAGAATCTAGATTCTAACTCGATGAGTGGTAAACTAGTTTTCATATATGAAAATATCATTGTTTTGGAAATTAAAAAAATGGGGGGGGGGTTAGGGCGGTATTTTCAGTTTTCATGGACTAAAAAACTGGACACGCCTATGGTTGTGAGCCTTTTTCACACTTCCATCTGCACCTAGATAAAGTGAACAAAATTATTTTTGGTGATTTTGCTGCTTATATATTTAAAGAATTCTACTCTCTAAAAGAATTGTAGTACTTAGTATTTTTAGTTTTTTTCTTATTTATTATTAAAATACTTATAGTATCTTTTTTGTTCCAGGGATCAGATCCGAGGGTAGCAACATGCAGAGGAAAACTCCAGAACAGACGATCAAAGTTAAATCAAGAGATTAACAAGGAGTTACGTTTACGCGCTGGCGCCGAAAACTTGTTTAAGGCAACTACGAATAAAAAACTACGAGAAACGGTGGCTGTGGAGTTAAGTTTCGTAAACTCGAATCTTCAGTTGTTAAAAGAACAACTGGCGGAGTTGAATTCCTCGGTGGAGTTATACCAAAGCGATAGGTGAGTTTTTTTAATAATGCATGTATTATTGTTTATATGATATGTTTTTATTTTGTGGAAATCTCACCAAAAAATACACTTTTTAAATTCCATAAGGAAAATGAAATTCCTGTAGTTGGCTGTATACCATGAATCACAAAAGTTTTATTTAAAAACCCTTTATAAAATGTATAATATAGTTAAATTATATTCCTTTTATAAAGGATTTAAAAAAAAAACTATTTTAAATTATTATATCTTACCGAACTCTAAAATTTATTATTTTTTCTTACTTTATCCCTATTTACGTGACGTTTTTCTCTAGATTCAGAGATTAAGTGAAGCAAATGTGGTTTACCTAACTTTATTTTAACTCCAAGAAACTCACTCAATTACATATAGCACAAATTCTTATTATTTTAATAATTATTGTCGTTTACAATTCACACTGATATCGATAGAAACGGTACGCCGAAAACTTCGCTAAAGCGCAGGACCACAATCAGAGGTGCCACAAAAATATATGTCAGCCTTTGTATAATATGGTATTGTGTAATTATATCATTACAGTATCGTCTATCATCATAAATAGACCATTAATAAAGAAATTTATTGATATGTTGACAAAATGTCAAGTGGACAATAAATTCGATGGTAGATTTTTAAAAAATATTGAATTGTTTTGGTGAAAAATTATTTTATAGGAAAATTACTAAGTTCTCGGGAAAAACCGCGTTGAGAATTCAAAGCTCGATTTTTCGGCATCGGGCATTTTGGCGCCATTATCAAGAGGTATATGGTTCGGTTCAAGTTCGGGGTCTCAATTTGTCTACTCGCATCACTTTTGATGTATCAGTATCTCGTTCTTCCGAAATATGAGAACGGTCTAACGGCACTGAGGTCTCAATCTGCCTACTCCTCAGTGTCGAGTGACGACCAGTCTTACCCTGTTTAGCTGCTTTTAGACTTTCAGTATATGCGCGAACGGTATGCGCCAAACCAGTATGCGCGGAAACGGGATCGTTTGGCGGCATCGCGCGTAATTAAGCTGTTAGGGCGTTTTTCAATTTCGATGACTCCACGCATAATTCTCAATTTTAAGAATCGGATAGGAGCGATGGTTTTTACTTTTTCGAAATATATTTTGTGACCTGTCTAAATATAATGTTGGGCTAGGGCTGAAGTAGTATTGGATTGTTTTACAGATCTAGGATATTCGTAAATACGATTGTGGATATATTGGTTTGTCTGTCCTGTGTATGTTCGTGGGCAACTGGAACAAGGTATCTCGTAGGCGCCATGGTCTTCATTGTGGATTTGGTCTTCTACGGATCTGACAAGATTGGACAAATTGGAGTGAATAGTGAAGATGATTGTAATGCTTAGAAAATTAAGAGTTCTACTGATCTTGTCAGTGACACCATTGTTAAAAGGTAGAAAGATTTTAGATTGATCGGGCGTCAAGGTTAATTTTCGGATGGAATGGGGTTTATATGGGTAGGTTTCCGGTAGGTACACGAATAGAAAAAAACTATGAGGTGTGTGTTTCTTACACACCAGACATGTTGTCTGATGGTAATAAGAACATCAAGGAATAACAAAGACGCTTCAGACTCAACTTCCATCGTCAGTAGAATATTGGGATGAATTCCATTCTGCATTTCTAGAGACCAAGATACTGGTACGTCACGAGTGAGGGGAGTAGGCAGATTGAGACCCCAAACTCGAACAGAACCGTATCCATCTTGAAAATGGCTCCAAAATGGGTGCCGAAACGTCGAGCATTAATTTCTCAACGCGGTTCTTCCCGAGAACTTAGTGGTTTTCATTTATATATACATATATATATATATATATATATATATATATATATATATATATATATATATATATATATATATACATATAGAATTTACAAAACCAAAAATGAAAATTTTAACTGAACCGATCCTAAGGTAAGATCTCATACAGTACCCTGTAAATATTTCTCATGCAAACGACGGCAATGCCGTATGAATAGGTACTTTATAAGTTTACTACCAGCAATAACCTTGATCGCCAAATGATGTTGTTTACCGTACACCGACACTATTAACATATTTCCGTTCATAGATGCCGCAGGGCTCATGGCCTGACCCACTTCCGCGTAATTCTCCTCTCACTCTTTGTACAGATGCTATTAATATGTGAGAGAAATAGATTATGGTAATGCTATGGTATTAAATGTTTGTCTACGTAATTGATGTTTTGAGATTTCAAAGCGGTTGTTTTCTGTGATATTGTCGGTAATTTACCTTTCGTTTACGATAATCGTAATAAGCACCACTGATTTAGGTTATTTAGAATTAATTTAGAAACTTTTTGCATGAATAGCTTCTAGCAAAAATACGACATTATATTCTAAATTATACACTTTATT
Source organism: Diabrotica undecimpunctata (assembly GCF_040954645.1). Taxonomy (NCBI): domain Eukaryota; kingdom Metazoa; phylum Arthropoda; class Insecta; order Coleoptera; family Chrysomelidae; genus Diabrotica; species Diabrotica undecimpunctata. Next base: position 6,640 of record NW_027314086.1, read on the forward strand.
AACAATTAACTGAAATCAGAGCAAATGAGGAAATAGGGATAATAATTGCACGAGATAGAGAAAAGGTTGTCAAATTTAAAGTAGTAAGTTAAAGAATAATTCTGGTAGGATACAAATTTCCACAAAAAGGAAATGCTGAAGAAGAACTGATAGAAGTAACTACCTACAAAATAAAGTTTAGAAAGCTAGCAAGGAGTGTGAATTATTATTAAATTATTATACTGTGGAATACCAGTAGGAGCAACGATTATAATAGAGATGGGATAGGAATATAATAAGGCAAGAATACAAAGCGTGTAGCACACTCTGATAAAACTCGTCAGGAAATTCGCTTCCAACAGTATTTATAAAGGTTACAGAAAAGAATAGATCTTTTACTTCAGAGATTCTAACGAGTATCGTCTTTAAAATACATTTCTTGACTTACATGATCAAATTACCAAGGGATTTGATCATGTGAGTTATAAGTTTTTATATGAGCTATATTTGATAAGATATGGATTTTTGCTGGTGAACAGTATTTCCTATTTCAGAGGATCTTACGTAAAATTATTTTCTCTGTAGTCACAAGACTGTTATGTGGTTTGCGTTTAAGTAAAGCATAGATATTGAAACAATATTCGACTATCGATCTTATAAATAATTTATATGTTTTAAGGAGTTTTTGAGTCAATGACACCGAATTCTCCACGTAACTGTACAATGAATTCGCTTCGTTTTCTTAACCCGTCAAGGGTGATATATTTTTAGACAGTCAAAAGCAGGTTATGTGAGAAAAGAATAAGGGGAAAGTATGTACGAAAATGTATAAGCCCCAACAGAACATTAAACTTCGGTATACTTTGTTAATTACTGTGAATGAGTTATCATGAATCATCGATCGTTTGTTTTTTTTTTAATATCTAATAATTAAGATTTGTATACCTACTGTTTTGTTACATAAAAAATTATTATAATAATAAATGATCTCAGTGACCACCAACTGCACGTATACACGCATTCATTCGACGAATCAAATTATTCTTAATATCATAAGTATTTAAATTATGTGGGATTTTAGATATCCCCAAAAATAAAAATCCTTAACATTACATTCCAGAGTTCTGGTTGGCCACAGAACGTGTCCATTTCTACCAATCCAACGACGAGGAAAAAAGTCAAAGACATTTTTAATATGTCCGGTAAAATGTGCTGCGGTCCCGTCATGAAAAAATCACATTCCACAACGTATTCGTAGAAGTACATCTTCACAAAGTATCGGTAGAACATAAATTTATACTTTTAATAATATATAATAATAAACTTCTCACAAAGGCGCAAAAACACCATCCACGTAGAGAGAACAACATTACCGCGGTATCAAAGGAAAAGAAGACTTATGGACATAGGTGAGCAACTGGATAAACAGGTTGCTAATTTAAGAGACATCTACTTTACATCGAGCAATTTGCGCAGTAGATGATACAACGCCGCCTAAACTAAGGGAACAAGAAATGCGCATAAACCATCTGACTAAGCGAGAAAAAATGCGCACCTAGATGAGGAAATCTCTGCATGGGCGACATCTCAACAAGATCAGCCAAGAATATGTCGACAATACAGCGTCGAACTATTTGTAGACATCAGGAAAGATGTTTCCAGAGACTGAGGGTTTCCTACTTGCCATTCAGGATCAGGTTATTCCAACTAAAAATTACCTGAAATATATTGTTCAAGATCTCAAGTCCAAAATAGCAAATGTCGATATGGATGCCAAGCCCAAGAAACCATCCAACGTCTTACCGGTGGCTACCAGGCGTTTTTCGGTACTGATTATAAAGAATGCCATGACTTAGTAGGAAAGGTTGTCCACCAAGAACTAGCTGACGAACTGGGACTTCTCCAAACTGACCATCTTCCTTATAATCAATACGTCTCTGACACAATGCTTGAAAATGACAACTAGAAGTTATACTGAAACCCCACTGTGATCACAGACCAACCAGTGGCACATACTAGACCGGCTCTCATACTAGTTAATAAACTTACTAGGCGATACCTAACACCAATAATTTACGTGACACAACGAAAAGATCACCAAATATCAGTACCTATTTTTTTTTCTACCACTGGTCTCAAAAACCTCCTACAGAACATAAAACAGCTGGGTCTAAATGAACATTTCTATAAGGTCGTGCAGAAAGCTGTACTTCTCGTGACGTCCAGATGTATACGAAAATTTTTGAGAGACACTCCAGCATACCAAGTCACCTACGGTTTGATAACACGGAAAGAGTCACACCAGAGCTCAATCCTTTTGATATCGGAGGTATCTGTGATTAGTGAATTTTACCCTTACCTAGACTGTGAGCCGTATGGCTAAATCTGGATAATAAAATATTAAATATTCATTCCACACTTGGCAATTGTAAAAGTTAAAGACACCATTTTTCGTAAAACAAGCTTCATCTGCACACAACACACGGAAATTAGAGTTCTCTGACAATTTTGTTTCGAAATCGTCTACAAATCCTTAATCTTCGACGTAAATCGCTCTTGGTGTAAATCTTGTACTCGTTGGTAATGGTAAGGATGTAATAGTTGTTCCGCAAATGTCTTATGAACAATGTTTTTAAAAATGCCAACCATTCTAGTCACAGATCGGGTACTTACTCTTGGATTATGACTGACTACTGAATTGAAATGCAGAGGCGAATAGGCCTGACATGGGCAGCATTTGGCAAACTAAGCCATATTCTAAAAAGTTCAATTCCCATGTGTCTCAAGCGAAAAGTTTATAACCAATGTGTTTTGCCTGTACAAACTTATGGAGCAGAGACTTTAACACTCACGCAGAAATCTGCGAATAAACTAAGAGTTACACAACGGGCCATGGAACGTGCAATGCTGAATGTGAGCCTCCGAGACCACATAACAAACCGACAAATCAGGCAAAGATCAGGAGTTCAAGACGTCATCGAAAGAACCACGAGACTTAAGTGGAACTGGGCAGGACACTTAGCCAGAACACAAGATGGACGATGGACAAGACGAATTATGGAATGGAGGCCCAGAAATTATAAAAGAAGCCGAGGACGACCACCGACTAGATGGACCGACGACATAAAAAGAGTAGCGGGAAACTGGCTACAAGCGGCCCAGTGTAGAGAACACTGGAAAGAACTGAGGGAGGCCTATGTCCAGCAGTGGACGGGATTGGCTGATTGATGATGATGACTGAATTAAAAGGAAATGGTTTAATAAAAAATAAGGCATTGGCTCGGCGAATATCCTTTAATAATAATAAATCCTTTCCTCAGGTAGCTGTAGTTTCCTCTGTGGCTGTGTTGTAGAATCGCCAGGCTGGCATTCAGCTTGTGACTCTCATGACAGTACTGCCTATACAACTGTGCTGAATTGGTGCTGCACTAATTCTTGTACCGTTACGCTACTTTCAAGACCTTGACTTTTACAAAGCTGTCGTCTGCAAGAAGGAAGGTTTTGTAAAATCAGTAATGAAGAATAGGACAGTCAATTGTATAGACTATATATAAATATGAAAGCCAATCCGAAAAATTGCTGAACTCCCGCCTTTGAAAGGGATCAAGTCACCTAGGAACTCCTTTCAAATTTACTGCTCTCCACAAAATCTCTCAAAGCACCCTAGAAAAGTCAATAAGTAGTTCTTTACAATAAGCCGTTCATTCCGTAGCTCACGTCCAACAAGTTTGGTGAACATAAATGTGTTTATTACCTTTTATAGTGTTGTTAAACCAGCTAGAACAGTATATTTACATCATACAATAGATACTGCTTGTGATTTATACAAAAAGATCGTGATAACTTACTGGTTCATAAAAAGTTTTATTATTTCATATTCAGATCCCGTTAAATCTTTGAACTAAAAATACTCGATAGGTAACTGTTCTTCGCCAGATGATACATTCATCCAATGACACACTTATAGAGAATTTTATTTAGAACATCTTTTATTGCTAATAACTCAAAAGATTCTAAAAATATTTTTGGTAAATAATAATAATGTAAATTAATTCAAGTAGCAATGAACAGTTAACTTCTTTTTTAATTTACGTTCAAGGTCGGTTTTACTACACGGTTATTATAAATGAATGAGTAGTTTTGAAGATCTTTTAATGACTCACTTTATAAATAGATATGTATAACTGATATTTAAAGGAGAATCTTGAAATACTGAATCATAAAGCATGAATTTTGGATTATTAAAATAAGAAATTTAGCACTTAGTATTTTAAAAACTGTCCTGGTGGGACTGTTAACAAATTTCAGTCAAATAAATTCCTTGGTATTTATAATTTCCAGGTCTCATACAGTGGGGAAAAGGTTTTGCTTAAACGACATCTAAGTGAAATTTTCAAGCCAGTTTGGCATTTATTTATTTTTCCTTAGAGTTCACCCAAAAATTTTAAATGATAAAACTTTGAAGTACGGTTGATGTTGCTTTGTTTTTTTTAAACTAGGTATCATAAAAAGTGAAAAAATCATTTTTGGTCTATAAAATGTTTCTTATAAATTTTAGAGAAAAATAGTTCAAATAATAGTTATAGATCTTAAAAAGGTCTTTACTTTATGAGTTCGTAAATGAAAGTACTTAACCCATTGACCGAAATAATTGCAATAAACCCTTATTTTCGCAGTAATTTATAAATGCTAATAACTTTGTTTTTTCCATAATGAAATGTAATATAACTACTTGAAAAACTTCCTTGAAAAAGGGAGCAATTAATTATTGTATCCTTTTTGTGCAAAAGCTCGATTGAGACAATTATTAGACATTACCACTTCGTCTTTGTCCTTTTTCTTTTTGAGTTTGCCGTTAAAATATCCTATTATCATATTATAATGGTTCTTGTTTTTTTTTCTGTTTTAATTTTCTCATAAAAGGTTTCAAGAAGTCTTCATATTGCATGCATGCATTGCATGCGGAAATGGAGTTAATACTCTGTATGTTTTCTGTAATTTTCTGTGTGTATCAATACACCTGCTGTATGGGGTGGAGGCCTGGACGGTAAAGAAAGAGGTGAGCGATCGACTTAAAGCATTCGAGATGTGGACCTACCGAAGAATATTAAAAATAAGTTGGGTAGACCGAATAACAAATGTTGAAGTCCTCAGAAAGATGACAAAGGAAATGGAAATCATGAATACGATTAAGATAAGAAAGTTACAATATCTCGGCCACGTTATGAGATGGGATATATATGTGTTGCTACAAACCATAATGCAGGGAAAAATACAGGGAAAACGAAGTATTGAAAGAAGACGCATCTCCTGGCTCAACAATCTGAGAAAGTGGTATCATTGTAGTTCCGTCGACTTGTTCAAAGCTGCAATCTCAAAAGTGAAAATAGCTGTGATGATCATCAACCTCCTTAGAGGAGACGGTACCTAAAGAAGAAGAAGAAGATTAATAAACCTAATCCTGCAGTTGCCGATTCTGTTTTTCCTTTATAGTACAATATGTTGCTGATTTTAGTTTGATTTTATCTTCATCTCTTTTTTTTGACTTTGTTAATTCTCCAGTTCCAGTTCCTTCATTTTCTTCTCTTTCGATAAGATTCTTACATTATATGTAATTACGTGCAGCGTTACATGTTGTTGGTAGCCTCTTATAACCCGGGAATTTTTCGCACCCTCTGCTCCTGTCCATGAAACCTACCACTACCTGGGTTGGGAGAACACGAGCTGCCGGAGACTATAGGCCCTTTAAAGATCTTCGTTTTGGTCTTCAACCTTCTACCTTTCCTTATACTACCAATAGTTCCATGGTCCCCGTCCTTGTAGCGATGTGACCAAAGTAGTAGAATTCCTCTACAAATCCACATTTCGTTTTTGATCTTACTCGTATCAATTTTTTTGAGAGTCCATGTTTCAGCTGCATATGTAACTATGGGCATTGATCATTGATTAACCTGAGCTTAGAAATTCATTGTTATTGTCATCTTTCGAAGTATACTCTAGTCTAAAAATCTGTTTATCACTTCGAAATTCGCCACTTGGTGTATGTGCGGTAGATTAATAATAATCTAGTACAGTCCATCTAATTTACTTACCGTTGCACGTCATTATCATTGACAGAGATCGAAGTTGACGTAGTTACCAAAGTATAAAAAAATTTTTAATCCATTTTAAATCAAATAGTTTACGTAATTATTGCAAAAGTGGATTATACAATAAAACAAATTAATATTTAATGTAAATAAATAGAAACAAAACAAGAGTTAAAAAACAATCTTGTTAAAAACAATTTGAGCCGCTTGTATGCGTCGTATAAAGATGTAAAATGGAATACATAGATATTTATTTTATTTTATGTAAAATGTAAAATAAAAAGTGTCAACACCGCAACTGTCAAATAAGTGTTACCAATTTATGCCAAAATATCACCTTCGTTCGATTACAGTTACAGTGTGTTCCGAACAAATGTTCTTTATAAAATCGCTTTATAATGCATTTATACAAATTAAATAAAACATATTATTGTGTATTTCTTTAAGTTAACATTAATAGAAACCTTTAAATATTATTTCTACGCGTATATAATAAAATGTCTAGTGGCTGTAATGCCAGTGTACTCGGCAAAGTGATTCTAAAAAAGAACACACACACCGCCTAAATATTTCGTGTTGGTATCATGTGACCTCACGGGCTATGACGCGGATGACGTGCAAAGGTAAGTAAATTAGATGAAGTATAGGACTATATACACACAACCAAAGTTATATGGAATCATCTGGACCTATTTCTTATTATCTCAAGCGAATTTAAAAAAAAAACGACATACGAAGTCAAAGAATATTTATTTTAATGCAATTTAGTCGCCAGTACATAAAAATTAAATAAAAAGGTAAACTGTTGAAATAATAAATTAAAACCACTTCTTTTAAGGTTAATAACCTTTAAAGTTAATAAATTTTTAGTGTGACACGATTAATATTTAAATTGTTTTTATTATTTGTGTTTTTTTAGTAGTCACCCCTAACCGTTATGCAAGCTTTAATTTGCGTGGGTATGCTCCTAAACAAATTGTCAATATTTTGTTGTGGCAGGTTGTTCCGTTCTTCAAGAGCGGCTTGTACTAGCTTTGCAGCATTTTGTGCATTCTCATTCTCACAATTGTTCTATAGGGTTAAGTTCGGGTGAGCAAGCAGGTCACTCCAGAACAGTGATATCTTCTGCTTATATATCTTCAGTCTACCTCTCCCAGACTACAGGTTCTAGAAGAAAATCAACACACCAACGAGCTGTTAAAGTTGGTTGGCTTTTTCACAAATTCTGGTTTCGACTATTTTGAATGTTCCAGTTTTGGTCTTAAAGACACCAATTTAAGCGATCAATATTAAACTGTCTAGATAACTCAGGAACCCGTAACTGTATACTGCTGTAAAGTCCTTGGGTACAAAGTCTTTTTCTTATCATTTCAACTGAAACACTTACACCTATAGATTCCAAAAGTTGTCTTTGGAGCTATGGGTGAGAAATATGTATTTGGCTCTTCTGGCTAATTGGCCAATAAAACAAATCATGGCAAGCCATTGTTACTTTTTGGCCACTTTGTATTAGTCTATTCTTAAGCGTTACTAATTCCCGATACCTAGCATAAGTTTTTGACACAACGCCTGTGTTAAGCCAACCACTGCCACTATGTCTCTCTGAGACATTCTTTATTCCACAAGACCAATCATACAACTATAGCAAATAATCTATAGCGTACCGAGCTCTATTATCTGATTTTTTTTATCGGTTTGTTAATTTTCAATAAAAACCTTTATTCTTCGCAACAATAACAAGTTTTTTCAAAAGAAATAAATATTGGTTTGAAATACATGGTGATTCCATTTAAGTTTGGTTGTGTGTATACATATTTGATAATTTTGTATTTAAACTTGTAAAACTATAAGAAAACTATCTAATTTCAGAAGATAATTTATATTAAAAACCAAAAGTTGCTCATCTCGTAAACAATTATAATTACTTTGAAAGCGGAAGTACATCCATTAGAACTAAAAGAGAATGTAAACATGGTGTGAATGAATTGTTAGTATTTTTTATGGCACTAATGGTTATCGTATAAATGCAGTCTTGCTAATAAAGCATTGACTCATCCACACAATACACAATTAATTATCTTGTCGTCGTCTTAGAGAGTTATCGATAATAATAATTATGTCGCCGTCAGTATTGTTCGAAACATTTTTAACACCGTTATCACATGAATAGTTTTATTTATAATTTTACTGAAAAAGCTGTAATGTAGTGTGTAGGTATTGTTTATATTTCTTCTAAAATTTGGAGTTATAAATAAATGAAACACATACATGGGGCAAAAATTTAATTTGACTTAGATTTAATTAACAAAATAACGAAATTTTATTCAAGTTTAAATACATATTGGTTTTTTGCATTAAGGAAGATTCCCATACAGCCAGAATCATTATTGATATTATTAAAAAAGTATTTAACAGGAAGTGCACTCTTCTAGTCTGTCAGGGCATTTAATTAACAACATAAGATAGACCTTTGATAGTGTTATCAGTGGTATGAATATTTGGGGAAAATATAAGGAGTAAAATAAAGATGCAATTATGACGCAAGTGTCTTTGAGCACTCTGGAAATATACCTTTTTCAAAGGAATCGGTAATTCGTGAGACCAGGACTTACAAAACATTTTTTTGGGAGATTTAAGAAAATTTTTAGGGATAGTCCATCAGTACTACAGGAAGATTTGCTTTTAATACTACTGATTATTTGGATCAGTTCAGATTTATCAACTGGTCTTATAAAGAATGAATTCGAGACCTTTTGTGAATTGGGAGATAGCAAATAGGATCTTGTTGTGGCAAAATAGTTGATATATGTTACTAACATTAACGAAGTATTCAGGGAGATTTTCAGGGTTTGGAAGAGAAAATGTTTGAGCTGTGTTAGTTTTATTTCGAAGATCGTTTATTATGGACCAAGTCCTTGACCTTGACCTACAAGACCTTGCAATGTACAATTGTAATTAAAGAAAATACCTTATTTATTGGCATTTTAGCGGAGCTCCTCTTGCTTGTAAGGAAAAGATACCACTGAAATCAGCAAAATACGATAGCATTATGTCTTTAGTGAAAAAATATGTTCTCCGTTTTTGCCAAACATTTTATGATACAATCAAACGGCAGATGATGATTGCCAAAAAAAATGACGATTCTGATTATAGTGTTTTAGAAAATTGAAATAAAAAAAGAATGAACGTACATCAAATAGTTTTATTTTAATCTTTTCTAATGTCCACAAGGAAAATAAATTCCTGCAGCTGGCTGTATACCATGTATCACAAAAAGAGGTTTAAATCTTTGTATGTAGGTATATTTAAAAACTCTTAGAAGGGCTACATCAAAATAACAAACGTTTTTGGAATAATAATTCCATCATCAGGTTAAAAGCCTAAAATAAGTATGAACCATTTAATTAAAGCAAACGTGATTGAAATGTTGACTAAGGTTAAAAAAGCAAAATGGTTATACTTACAGGTTAACATGCCTGAACCACCAAAATATTAGGGTAAAACCCTTTACAAAAATATTATTATTCCGAAAACGTTTGTTATTTTGATGTAGCCCTGCTATGGGTTTTTTAAATATACCTACATACAAAGATTTTAAACCTCTTTTTCTAATGTATTGTGTAAAATAAAAACTGGGCATCACAGACCCCTGTGCTGTTTTCAAAAATTCACTAATTAATGCACGTTTTTCCTATACAGCTTGGACTATAATAAATCAGCTTGAGGTTAAAGGGAAACATTTATTTAATAATTCCATTAGAAGCTTCTCATGTCTTGTTCGCTATTTCCCCTCTATGCCCTTTAAGTAAAAGGCGTGATCATGTAAGGTTTTTGTAGACATGTGCTTCTTAATTGAAACTTGGTTTAATAACACGCCTATTATGTTTCTTATTGTAGATAATTAAGCAAAGAAGACTGCACTATCTCTTTAAATGTGCATTTGATTCGAATCTTTCCATATAAACAGAGAAATTGCTTGTTAAATACTCCAAACAAGCGATCATTTAATGTTAAGAACGTAATTTTACGGAGAGAAACTTTTTAATAACAGTTATTTGTTTACGCTGTATGAAAATATTTAAATATAATACAATTGCGAGAAGTTGGAAACACATGAAACTTCAACAACATAATAATCATTAAAGTGTCAAGCTTGAGAGGAAAAGGAAAAACATTATGAAATTTCTGGCCCGTGTAATTTTTATAATGTTGTTGATAATTTGCTCTGGGAGAGAAGTAAACGCTTAATATGTTTTTGCAATGTTCAATATTTAGAAATGTCTGGTAACGTGGTAGAAATATCTCAATTTAATTTTATTTAAAATTTGATATAATTTGTTTAAAAATTCAGACGTATATTGACGTAAAGTATAAAAAAGTAGTATAAGAACTCTTAGGTGGGACCAGAAGATGATGGAATTGGGGGAAGAGCTGAAAACAGTAAAATGAGACATCATCGGTCTTAGCGAAATAAGACGAAGAGGAGAAGCCCAAATTACTCTTAAATCAGAACACCTATTTTATTTTAGAGAATAACACTTTAAATAGTGAACTAGAATTCATTATACATAGAAAACATATAGGGTAACAACTTGGGGAGAGATGGTGAACCTAGTGAGACGGCGAGTCTCACCCGGTCTCACCCCTTTTGATTGAATGTTCAGCGGAGATCGTTCTCGGTGATGAACTACGGCGGTTTAGTATAGACCAATCGTAATTAAAACAATACGGGCTTGAATATTTGGTCGCTTGTTAGTAAAAAAAGTAATAATGTTACCACTAAAACAACATCTACCATAATCGATTATATTGTCTCAGATTTCTCACCCCTTGATATACGCTATACAATTATTAATGCAGGACTATCTGATCATGAAGCAGTTTATACCAAGTTTAACACTCTTAACAAATAATTCTCGAAAACCCAACGTTTAGGTAGGATTTTTTCCGCTTAGAACTTTCGTAAATTCCAAATTTGTGCTTGACTTCTGGGTGGCACTTTCCCTCTTTGACTCTGAGATAGCGCGCT
>NW_027314087.1:0-17720 GCF_040954645.1 Diabrotica undecimpunctata
CGCGCTATCTCAGAGTAGAGTGGACATACGCAGCTCTAGAAATTCATAATAGGGAGCTAGACTGAAATTATTATCATCCAGATTTGGCCATATGGGTAGTGAGTAGGAACTCCTTAGACAGTCCTATCAGGGAAAATGAATCATTCCCTGCCCTCCACAGATTTCAGGTGTTTCTTGACCCGGGAAACTAGTACCTGCTCAGGGTCCCTTGTCCAGGTTCACGGATGAAGACCACAACGGCAGTCAAGGCGGAGAAGGATACCTTCGGTACGGCGAGAATGGCGGAAGTGGCACCTCCTAATTTTAGGGTTAATATAAAATCAGTAGCGTCTGATCCAGAGTGGACGGCTACGAACAGGGTCTGACCCAGAGTGGGCGGCTGAATATACACTCACCAACCCGTCTGACTAGCGTGGTGTTTTATGGTCAACACCTCCCTTCTCAAATGGCGAATACAAACCCGAACGGAACTGGTCTCCAGGTAGGTGGTTCACATTGTGGCAAATCCTACTTACCTACCTTATCTAATAAGGCCAGTCTCATCGGATCTGGGGGCGACAATAGTTCGTCAATACAGACAACAAAAATGTATATCTCAACTTTCAATGTAAGATTATAAAGTCTAAAGACGAAAAACTCTATGAATTGGAGGATGAAGTTAAAAACCTGCAATGGGATATAATCGGACTATTGAAAGTAAACAGGAAAGGTGAAAACTGCATCTCGCTAACGTCCGGAAACATATTGTATTTTAAAGGTAGAGAAAACGAAAGTTTAGATGGAGTTGGTTTTCTGATTTCGAAAAAATACGCTCATAAAATTGAGGAATACGTAGGAATAACAGAAATAATCGCTTTATTAATCATAAATATTAGCGAAATGGTCACTTTAAAAATAATTCTAATTTATGCACCAACATCTACACACACAGACGAAGAAATGGAAGAATTCTATGAACACCTCACAGAGTCCATGACGTATCGAAACACTACCTACACGACTATAATGGGCGATTTTAATGCGAAAATGAGCAAAAAACTAGAAGAAAACGAAAACTGTATTGGAGAATTTGGACATGGAGTAAGAAATGAAAGAGGAAGAGGAGATCTATTGGTTAACTATCTAGAAAACAACAAATTATTTGCCATGAACTCTTTCTTCAAGAAAACACCACATGGGAAATGGACGTGGATGTCGCCAGATGGGAACACTAAAAATGAAATTGACTACATACTTACTAACAAACAAAAAGAACATTTTCGAAGACGTCACAGTAATAAACTCAATCTCTACTGGTAGTGATCACAGAATGATACGGGCTAAAGTAAGTATTAAACACAAAAAAGATTGAAGACAATATGTACACTCTAGGAAAAGAGTCCACCCAGAAAAATTAAAGGAGAATAGAGAACAAAACCAAAACAAATTAAGAACAGCTGAAGAACTAAAGCTAACAGACCTAAATCTAGATCAACTAAACAAAGCCATCACTGAAGAACTTCTAAAGACTAGCTTAGAAGTAGCACCAGAAAAATCAGACAAAAAATCAAAACTAAGTGCCATATCTTTAGACATGCTACAACAACGGGGAAGCCTACTACAAGAAAATAAAAGAAATACAACTGAATACAAAATCCTTAATACAGAAATAAGAAGACATATAAAACAAGATCTCGAACGACATCAAGAAGAACGAATCGAGAAGATTATAAAAGAAAACAGAAACTTAAGATCTATCAAGTCCCACCTAGGAAGAAATAAAATCATAGAGATGGAAAATAAACAAGGTGTAATAGAAAAAAGCAGAACCCAAATATCTAAGATAACAAGGTAATATTATAGTGACCTTTACAGCTCTAAAAACAGTTCACCTAATACAACTGAACAAAACCTGAAAAAGAAAATAATGAATGTTAACTCTGAAGGAGGGGAAAAGATAAAAGACTACCTAAAGATACTTTTCAATAAATGTTTCTTTGAACGACAAATACCGCAAGAGTGGAACAAGGCAAATACAATTCTGATTTATAAGAGAGGAAATAGATCAAAATTAGCTAACTATAGACCAATATCTCTCTTGTCACAAATCTATAAAACTTTCAACATTTGTTGTTTCTAGACTAAACAACAAATTTGATGCATACCAACCAGTTGAACAGGCAGGATTTAGAAAGGGGTACAGCACAACCGACCACCTTCACACCCTTAAAATATTGATAGAAAAGACCAATGAATACAACCTTTCAATATACCTAGAGTTTGTTGACTATGAAAAAGCGTTTGACAGCTTAGAACTATGGGCAGTGGAAGAAACGCTAGTTAATTGCCGAATAGATTCACGGTACAGAATGTTAATCCACAATATATATCAAAACACCACTATGAGAATTCAGCTAGACAGAGATTTACAAACTCTATTAATTAGAATTTGTAGAGGTGTCAGACAAGGGGATACAATCTCATCCAAACTATTTACTCTGGCATTGGAAGACATTTTTAAATCTGTAGACTGGGACAATAAAGGGATTTGTATAAACGGGAAATATTTAAATCATCTAAGATTCGCCGGTACTGATAGCAACAACTATGGAACAACTACGAATAATGATTTCAGACCTAGAAAAAACAACTCTTGAGAAAGGACTAAAAATGAATCTAAAGAAAACTAAAATAATGACTAATACTAAAGACAGATCAGTAATTACCATAGGTAGAACAAACATAGAACACGTCCAAGAATATATTTACTTAGGACAAGCTATCAGAGCAGACAAAAGTAACCAGACTAAAGAAATAACCAGAAGAATAAGAATGGGGAATAAGAATTGAAATTAAAATGGAAATGGGCTGGGCATAACGAAAGATATCAGGATGGAAGATGGAATAAAGAAATTGGCCGCTGGAGACCATATACTGCAAAAAGGTCAAGAGGTCGATCGCAAATGAGATGGAAAGATGACATTGAGCAAAGCGCAGGTCCAATGTGGAAAAGACAAACAGAAGACAGAGACAAATGGAGACAAATGGGAGAGACCTATATTCAACACATGAATAAATTTTGGGCTATAGATAGATAGATAGATTTGGCCATATGGCTATTTTTAGGGGGAAAATTCACTTATCCCAGATACCTACAGTATTAACAGCATTGAGTTCTGGTGAGACTTTTTCCGTCTTATCGAGCCCTAGGTGACTCGATACTGCGGGGTACCTTCCATTCTCGGTTGTATTCGTATTTGAATTTCCAGATCTCTGTATTTGGCGATATTTTCATTATATATAACATGCACATTATTGTTGTTAGGTATCGTCATATCAAATAGTGCTGTTTGTAATGAGATCTGGTTTATTATGTGCCACTGTGTGGTCTGTGAGCACAGTGCGGTTCCAGGATAGCTTGTAGTTGTGATTCTCAAGCATATTCTCAGAAAAGTATTGGTGATATGGTAGATGATTGATTTGAAGTCCCAGTTTGATAGCAATCTCTTATTAGAGAATCTTTCTTACTACGGAGTCATCCCGTTGCTTATATTCAGTTTCAGCCAATGCTTGACAGCCCCTGGTAAGATGTTGCATGGTTTCTTCGGTTTTACACCCATATCGGCATTTCTCGTTTTGAACTTGGTGGTCTTTAACGATATATTTCAGGTAATTTTTGGTTGGAATAACCAGGTCTTGCATGGCGAGCAAGGAACCTTCGGGACTGACTTCATCGCGATGTGGTCCATATAGAGACTTACTCATCCAAGTTTGCATTTTTTGCTCCTTAGAAAGGTGGTTTATGGGTAGATATTTTAGTCAATATCTGAAAATAAGCTCGGAAATATTAAGCAATCTATTTTTGTAACTGCTTACTTACATACATCCATAGGACCTCTTCCTCCTAAATACCGTAGTAATGTTGTTTTTTAAACTGCACTACGAAGATGACGTATTTAGTGCCTTAAACAAATTCTTACTGTTAAGGTGTGAACTAAACAGCTGTATTACCCTTCGTATAAACTCTATACTTATCTTAGTTTTCATTTGCTTATGGTCAATTTTCCGCGGTTGCTTTACTACGGAAGTCATTTATACTTTTCAGTTTCACCCATGGCCTCGATATTTTGGCCATTTTGCATATCAAATGCTCTTTGTTCAACCTCTGACTATACTTAGAACACGGAACTTGTCTAATTCAAGATGCATACTAATAGCATTCGTATTTAGTATTTAGCATCAGATCTAGGTAGTTTCAAGTTAAAGCTTAATCTTATTAAGTAGTATCTATCTATTAAGTATCTAAGTAGAAGGTTATCTTTTTGACGATATCTCTTCATTTTTTCTGTCTCTAGTTTTTCCTCTTCATTCTCTGACTCCTGCCCTTTGAGGGTCTTCTTCAACTTTTTGCAGCCACTTTGATCTTGGTCTTTCCAAGATCAAAGTGGCTCCTTTTCTTTCTTTCTCCTGGATTCCATTCTATCATTGCGTATAATACTGCTTCATCTCCTGCTCGCTAAATGTGACCTAAGCATCTAACTCTGCATTGCTTTATTTTAGGGACGGTGTCTTCCTTAATCTCTGCGTTTATTCTGCTTCCATATTCACTTTACTCTGTTCTGATTGGTCCTAGTATGGTTCTAATAATTTTTCTCTCCGCTATTCTTAAGTCTTCTTCATCTTTTTTTACCATCGTCATTGTTTCTTCTGCTTATAATAATATTGGCATAATTATGGTGAATGTTCATCTTAGTTTTCTTAGTTATTATTTTGCTGTTAAGTAATCTTTTGTTTGTAAAATATGCTTTATTCGCTGATAATATTTTTTCTTTTATTTCGTACTTTATTTTTCCGGTTTTGCTTATTGTAATTCCTAGGTATTTGAAGTATTCTACTTCTTCAAACTTAGAACTTAATATTTTCATCCTGGATCTGATATAGGTCTTTCTACCGTCACCGGCTCCGAAGTGCAAGTCATCACCAAAAATAATTTAATTATATTGGCTTAATAAAAGACACACTGAATAGCACTGAATACCAAACTGCACTCGCTATCCTGGGATGCCAGTCTCTTTACGGACTGGACTGTTAGTGGTGAGATTGAGAAAATAGAAGTAGATTGCCTGCCCAGGCAGAATTGTGAGATGAGGGTAGGGTAGCAATACCGTTAATTTTGCCACGCTCGAAGCACATTAAAATTAAAATTACTGTTCATTGTTTAAAATATACAAAACATCTACTGTTGCATACATGAATAATTCAAATCAAGCATTCTGTGCGATTTAAAATAATTACACAAAATGACAATTTATGGTAGTTAAGTACATTTGCTGAAGTCGGGACAACAGTAAAACCGTTAAAAAATAATATTTATAGACTAAAAACAATAGGGGGTCTAAAGCCCCGTAGATGCCCCTCTGTATCCGTGCCTGAGAGTGGAGTTATACCTATATCATTGGATGATAATTGTTCAACAATAAAGTGACACCTCAGTATGTAACTAAAATTATAGAAGTGGCCTTTGTGGTAAACGCAAATGTAACAAAAATTAGAGGAGTTGGCTGATATAGCGGCCAATGTAATAAAATTCAAACGAAATGTAACAAAAATTGGGAGTAAGCTAACAACACAAAATGTGAAAGACTTAAGAGCGTAGGCGCAAAATTTGGGGCCAATGCTTTTTAAATGTATTAATTTTTTTCGAATCCTGAGAAAACTAATAAATATTTTTGAAAAATTTAAACGCAGAATGAAAGATTGTATTACTACCGAGGGCCGAAAGTCCCTTAGACTAAACAAAAAGTTTTTTTAAATGAGATATTTGAAATTAAAAATCACACATAAATTATCTCTTCTTTTTCACCCCTGTAACTTATTAAAATAAACATTATAGAAGTTTTCAGGAACTTTCGGCCCTCAGTAATAATGTAATCTTTCAATCTGCGTTTAAATTTATCATAAATACTTATTGGTTTTCTTAGGATTCGAAAAAAAAAACGAATGCATTTAAAAAGCATTGGCCCGAAATTTTGCGCCTACGTTCTTAATGCAGCTTGGCTAGCAGTCTATGACGAAGAATGACCTATTGACACTCAAGGAAGAATTCGGTCAATTTCCATACCCGTAAAAGACGGTTAATCAGAAATGAAGGTGACAAATAGACGGAAACAAGAATAAATAAACTAGAAAAAGGGTGCTAAAATAAGGAACTTCTTAAAAAAGCATTGTGGGAGTCAGTTAGTTACTTTCTAAAGTATCTTGTAATGCTGTAAGAGTTGTCTTAAGTAAGTTCTGAAGCTGCAAAAAAATGAGGTTTTAATAAAACATATATTATGTACAACCCAGATTAATCCCTACTTAGTTCTAGTAAATATACAGATACAAATTAAATTTAACCTATTTTACCTCTCACCTATTATGTACACCCTTAACCTAATTTTTGAATATTTTAAAATCTCTAATTATCAACTATAAACCCTATTATGTAAACCTTAGCATCAAATTATAATAATACGAGAAAATAAAAAACCTTGTTTTGAAAATGTAATCGACTCTCCTACTAGACACTTCGGCATTTAATTAAAATGAAATGGGAAACTATTCAGACGGAATAGTCTCCAGACACATATCCATACATTTATAAAAAAGAATAACTCTCTGGTTAAATGTGTACACAAATATCTGACATACAGGTGATTATGTGGTTATTAAAGCATCCCCTTATAAATAGTTGATTATTGTTAAAGAAAAATTTAAAGGCTTGAAGGGGCTGTTACTTAACAAAAGTTTTAATATGTAAATGTATCACAAAAACAAATATTATACAAAACAAAATTTTTGAGGTCCAATTCTGGGCCTCTGGTATGAATGACACTGGAGGAGCTCTTAATCAACCCAATTCTGGTTGAAATAAACATACCAAATCTCAAGAAACGAAAACCAAACCCCAACGAAAAAAAATTATTAAATCTTTTAAATCACGTGTGACTTCTAGTCTCTTATATGACTTCCTGTGGGATTTTCCAGTAAGTATGTTTTTGTGTGGAAATTGGAAAATGACTAAAAAAACTGGATTATTTTGCGTTTTCGTCATGTATGAAAGAACACAGTGAGAAACCAAAGTTTTTAATCTTGTATAAAGATAAAAATTTAGACAAAATGTTGGTTTAGTAGAACAAAACGATAATAGTTTGTAAAATTTGGTAGGAAGATAGATTGAAATAATTATCAGAGTTTCGGAATCAAATATATGAATCCAATGAATAGCAAAAATAATAGATAATCAATGAAGCAGTGGAATAATATGATAATCATAAAAATATTTTTTATTTTTGGCTGGTATATAGATTTTAGAAGAGATAAGTTCGTTTGTTAAACATGATTTTATGATATTTTATAACTACATGAATACTAAAACTGTAGAGGCAAAGTCGTATAAAACATTTTGAAATTACAATTAAAAAAATATAAGAGTTATTCATCGCGACAATAAATATCCTATCTCCTAATTTGGACCAACAAATACATTTTCAAAAAATTTTATTGCTTTTATTTTATTTAGTCGGTTTAGTTGATTTGAGTAAGCTTGGACATCGTAACACGAGATTTGGACACGAGGGCAACAGGGTGTTTTGCGAGACATGCCATTACTTTTTACTTTTATTATTCACTCGCATTATCCTTTTCCATTTGCTTTAAACGTTTCAACGTTTGGCATTCCTTTCTTCAGGTAGCTGTAGCTTCCTCCGTGGTTGGTGTTAGTTGTTGCCCTGGAAACCTTCAGAGTCTTCTAACTCTAATGCCACAAATTGGTTGCATTGCTCCTGTAGTGATCCTTTACCAAGTTAATATGCTTCTTTTTTAACTTGGCTGCACCGTACTGAAGACGACCAATAGTAAGATATACGTATATACGGTTGCCTTCCATCGATATACCATTTTTGGTTTTCTGTTTTGCGAGACATGCCATTACTTTTTTACTTTTATATATATATATATATGTATATATATATATATATATATATATATATATATATATATATATATATATATATATATATATATATATATATAATATATATATATATATATATATATATATACAGCATGATGTAAATGTATGGAATAAATTCATTATTTCAGAAACAGACGACTTTAAAAAAAATCTTTAAGCACGTCAATTTAAATTTTTTAATGAGCATCAACTGATATATATATATATATATATATATATATATATATATATATATATATATATATATATTATATATATATATATAGATATGTGTTGGACATTATGTCATCAGTGTCGGCGTAATGACGTATTCGACGATTTTTTTAAATACAAACCGAGGTCACGCGACGGCTCATTTGAAAGGTCTCCTTATCGTCTTTGCAACGATGTAATAATTTGAATACTTATTCACTAAAAATTTAGGGTTCACTAAAATTAGGAACTTTGTTAAGTAACATGGAATTATAATAAACATTCATTCACTGAACTAAAATACACTAAGGAACGCCACTGGAAATAAAACAAAATAGTGTTTTTTGCTGGTTCCGAAAAAAAAAAAAATACATTGATAACTAGACTAAACGGCAAATATGCAAATAAAAATGTAGAAAATATGCGCATAAATATGCACGTGTTTACCCGAAAATATGCAAATATTTTACAAAATATACATACAAATAAATAAAAAAATCGTAAAATAGTAACAATTTTATTAAAAAAAAAGTGTACATAACTAAATATTTCCTACTATTCATTAAGATTTACATTTATTTTAAGTAACTACATCATTTTTAAGTATGGATAAACTTGTTTAGAATTATGGTAACAATAAATGACCAAGTGGTGTTCAAAATTTTCTAACAAAAACTTGTGGCTTCTGTCTGAGTACATATATTTATATATGGAAAAACTTCGTTCAACATCAACTGATGTAACGGGAGCATTTTTCAAACTAACCAAAACATTTGGTTCTAATTTAATATTTCCAGCTAGAACACTAACTACTTCAGAAAGAATATGGTAACCTTTATTTTTTTCCATAGTAGCTTCAAGTTTTTTTAAAATATCTTTTCCAATATTACCTCTAACGTTCCGACAACATGAAGCAAATTCCTTTATTAATGCTGTACTTTCGAACAATGACAGTTTTGGTGATTCTAACTGAGTAATTGTTTTTTGAACAAAACTAAAATTTGATTTTATAAATGAAAGTTCTTGTTGAAGCAAGTTACTCTGAAAAGTTTGTTTAGAATCCAAAAGAGATTGGGAACTTTCATCTGTTAACGTATCAATTATGTTCTTTATTTTAACAAAATGATCTGCATAAAAATTAGCTGCTTCTAACCATGTTCCCCATCGCGTTAAAATAGGTTGTGGTGGAAGAGGAATGTTAGGTAGCATTTCTTTATAAAGTTAAATTCTTATAGGAGATTTAAGAAATACTTTTTTGACACTGGATATCATGGTATTTACAAGAGGAAACTTTTTTCGTATTTCCTCTGCAACTCTGTTTAATCCATGCGCTACACAAGTAACATGTATTAAATCTGGGAAAAATATTTTTAAATTTTGTCCTGCTTTCACCATATAAGGAGCAGCATCCGATAAAATAAGCAGTAATTTATTAGAAGGAATAGTTGTCGGAAGAAAAAAAGTTGCTAATGTTTCTTGTATAAAACGCGAAATTGTTAAAGCATTTGTTTTCTCAAGTTGCTGGCATGAAATAAGATGAGATTTTGGTAAGGTATCTTCTTTAACAACACCAATCAATAAATGAGCAATATACTTTCCTGAGGAATCAGTGGTTTCGTCTACAGATATGTAAAAATAATTATCTGCAATTTCTTCCTTAATATTAATTAACACCGACGAGTATAGCCCGTTCACATTATTTCTTCTTAGAGACCGATCACTTGGAACATTAAGTTTGCAATATTTTTTTAGAAACGAACTAAAATTTACATTTGCTAATTTTGAAAGCGGTATGTTTGCAGACACTAATGCGCGACACAAGTCTTCATTAAAAGTTTCTTGCTCATTTAATTTTTTTGAAGTAGATTGGAAACATTTAGCCATTGAAGTTTGATGTTTTCCTCCTATTTTTCCTTTTTTTGCAATGTGTGAAGCAGTTCTCACATGTTGGTCTATCTGAAATTTCTTCTCACATGCTATCTATAAATAAAAATAAAAACCTTTATTTTAACCCAACCTTTAAAATATAAAAATATACAAGGTGTTTTTGGTTAATCAAATAACTGGTTTGGAAAAAAAAAACACTCGCTAAGTGTTTTAAATGCAGTATTAATCCACAAATTAGTTTTTGTTACTAACCATTAGTACATCATATAACTTATTTTAAAATTCAACAAAAGTTTTTTTTTGTTAATTCAATTACAATAAAAATAATTGTGTTTTAGAATAGCTGACTTCATAAAAAAAAGTAAAGGTGAAAAATTTTTCTAAATACACACCATTGTATTGTACCATGGACAATTTTTTCTCACTAAAGGAAGCTATTTTTCATTTAAAAACAACCTACGAGTACTAAATTTCAAGTAAATACGTTTATTAGTTTTAAAGTTATTGTTGTTATTAACTAAAAGAATTTAATTTTTTTTTAATTTTAACACCCTGTATCTCGAAAAGTAAATAAGTTTGACCCCTCATTAACTATATCGTTTTGTTCAATTTTTCGAGAAGTATCTACAGTCAAACGTTGTAAGTGTCATTTGGAAACACCCTGTATGTATGAAATATTAGATATTTAATAGAAAATATTAGATACTTACAATTTTGCCACAAACTGAACAGTAGATTTTTCCCATATCCATAGACAGCTCTTTATAAGGTTTAATCCAAGTTGAAGCACTGGTTGTTTTAGGCATTATAAAATCACAATCTTTCTTTTTGTTACGCACAACGAGTGTTTACGCTTTGAATATCAAAACAAAAATGATTTACAAATCTGAGCATCGAATTAGAAATGGTTAGGTACCTAACTCAATAAACTGGGAGATTTTGGAAAATCCCTAAATTAGGAACAAAACTATTAGCCGTTTACCTGCTGTTAAGATACAATAAATTGTAGATAGATTTGGGGATTAGATCATAAAATGCAAATGAGCGGACCCTTAGCGATTATCCAATAACTGAATGCCTCAGTGACCGAGACTTTCTAGGAATGTTGAGGGCTACTTAAATTGATCTTCTTTAAAATTGTAAATGTTTTGTACCTGTAGAGATTACGTACTTAGATCATTTCTTGATTAAAATGACTACAAAATTTTATACAAGAATTGAAATAAATTGGTATGTTTAAAAATTTTCAAATACAGTATAAAAATCTGAACTTTTATGCACTTTATGCAAACTTTTATACAAATATGCCAAAATATGAAATATTTGCATAAAATATGCACAATATGCAAAATATGCAATATGCATATTTGCCGAAGTCTATTGATAACAAACAATGCTACATTATAATCTGAAATTAATTATTGAAGTAAGTATTCCAAGTTATTTTTCAAAAATATTTAAATCAATATTGTCATTGACTTGTCTTTATTTGTCAATGATCTGTGTCTCTTCGAGTTTTTGGCCGACATTAATAACAGCATTTACAAAAATGAAACTAACAGAAACAAAACGAATCGAGATTTTAATCATGATTCGTTATGGAGATAGAGTGAGGATTCAAGCAGAAGTTAGTAATTTATTTAATGCTAAATACCCCAATCGCGAACCAATAACTCAATAAAATAACTAAAAAAAATAAGAGAAACGGGCCATGTTAAAGATTTTCCCAGAAGTGGTAGAAAATCGATTTTCGAAGCCAAGACTATCGACGTTGTACTGGCGTTTCAAGAAAATCCACATACCAGTGCTAGTCAGGTCGCACTAGATAATAATGTCCACCAATCAACTGTTGTAAGAGTGCTTAAAAAGGATAAGTGGCATCCATACAAAGTTCATCTGGTCCAGGAGCTATTAGAAGATGACTTTGATAGAAGAATCAAATTTATCGAAACCGTTATGGAAAAATCTAACAGAGAGCAGAGTTTCATACAAAAGGTACTTTTTTCTGATGAAGTGTCTTTTACGTAAATGGTCACGTAAATCGCCAGACATATCGATACTGCGTAAGTGAAAATTCACATTGGATGGAAGAGTATAGGACACAATATCCCGAGAAGGTGAAAATTTGGGCCAGCATTATAAACAATCAAATTGTAGGGCCATATTTGTTTCAGGAAAACTTAACTGCTTCTCGTTATCTAGAATTTCTTCAGGATTATCTGTTGTCACAGCTAAATCAGCTATTTCCAAATAGAAATAATTTGTAGTACCAACATAATGGGGCTCCCTCACACTACGGCATTGAGGTACGAAATTACCTTAATAACGTTTTCCGAGGTAAGTCAATAGGTAGAAGGGGGCCCATCGAATAGTCACCAAGGTCTCCAGATTTGACTCCGTTAGACTTTTTGTGGGGATATTTAAAGAGCAGAGTGTATCAAAATAGACCGAATAAAGTAGAAGAGTTGAAGGAGTACATCAGAACGGAAATTGCACAAATAACATCTGAAGTCATCCAAAACGTTAGGAAAGAATTTATTACGCATTTTTTCACATTGTATTATTGCTAAAGGTCGTTAATTTGAACATTTGTTATAATTTAATTTTATTTAAGTAAACATTTATTGTAAATGAATTGTATTAATAAACCAAAAGTTTTGGGTAACTCTGTAGAAATAAATATTTAAATGATTATATCGTTGAAAAGGCGATAAGAAGACCTTTTAAATGAGCTGCCGCGTGACCTCGGTTTGTATTAAAAAACTCGTCGATTACGTCATTACGCCAAAACTGATGACGTAATGTCCAACACATATATAGCATTGGTATAAGGTTGAATGCTCGAATAAATGAACTTTGATCAAATGAAAGGCAGATATCGAGCACAGTTTTGTTAATTAAAACTTGCCCAAGTACTTTCGCTTCCTAGAGCATCTTCAGGGGCATTTCGTCAATTTTGGCCTAGTCCACAAATATAGAATGTCATAATAATAAAATAAAATTGCACATCACACTACACTACAAGATTTAATTAATAAAACTGTTCTCGATATCTTCCATTTATTTGATCAAGGTACATAATATAGCAATTGATGGCCATTCAAAAATAAAAATTGACGTGTTTTAAGTTTTTTTTGAAGTCGTCTGTTTCTGAAATACTGAATTTATTCCATACATTTGGATCATACTGTATACATATATATATATATATATATATATATATATATATATATATATATATATATATATATATATATATATATATATATATATATATATATATATATATATATATATATATATATATATATATATATATATATATATATATATATATATATATATATATATATATATATATATATATATATATATATATATATATATATATATATATATATATATTAGAAGTGATTATTTCGACCAAAAAATAATTTATAAATACGTTAGAATTATCGGGTAAAGAGGTCTCTAATATAAATCTTTCTTTTTTCTGGGATAATCAATATTTCACCATTTATTTTATAGCTTCATCAGAAGTAAACTGTAAAACAATTTGAACATTACAAAAAATGGAGTACAAATACATTTAAAAATACATTTAAAAACACTCACAGAAATTAAAAGATTTCACAAATAAAAACTGACACTGAAGTATTTGAAATATTGAATGTCAAGATTCAATTGTCTTAAGCACGTTCGTTACAGCAATACGATAAAAAATTAAAATTACTTCAAATGTTAAAATAAAAATAACAATAAAAGAAACGTTAGAAGAATATTTCTTTGATGAAGTATTAAGGTGAATGTTGACTATTTTGAATATTTATAAATTTTGTTCAATATATTACAATATATGTTACTTAACTGTCCAGTGTCCGTTTTATAATTTAAAGTGTTTTTATTTTTGTTAATGTAATACATCTCAAGAAATAATCTACTTTTGTAGTTATCAGTCTGTGCCAAAATGTGAGCTTTGTTATAGTCTAGCTTATGACCAGTGTTTTCATAGTGCTCAACTACTGCGCAAGTATTTTTTACCAAGCGGCAATCACTTTTATGTTGCATGCGTTGTTTTAGCCATTGTGATGTTTGGCCAATGTAGCTATTTTGACATACTAGACACGGTATTTCATAAACAACATTACTTTTATATAAGGTTGGTACTGGGTCTTTGATTTTTGAAAATTGTTGTTTGCTGTTCATGGTATTATAATTAGCTATCCTAATATTAGGAACATTCTTGAATATGGATATAACAGAATGAGTTAGACTATTAATAAAGGGGAGTTTTTTATATTTGATTTATATTTAATTACTGCTGTAAATCGTTTTTTTTTTAATTTGTTGAGGATAGCCGATTTTACGAAAAATTTTGTATATTATGTCCAGGTTTTTTTGTAAAAACTTGTCATCAACAATGGACATTATCCTGATTTTTTACTTAGTACGGTATTATATTTGTTCTTATTACTCTTGTGTCTAAAAATGGTATACTAAAATCTGTCTCAGTTTCAATTGTAAACTGAAGATGTTTATTAAATGAATTAGAAATATTTAGTGTGGTATTGATGTGATAAGATGGAACTGCACATATGATATCATCGATATCTTTATATATAAACGGTAATTCAAAAGGTAATTGCACAATTACATTATCTAAGAGATGATCAGTTACAATAGTTTGAGACTATATTTGATTCTATAATGTCTGTGACATTATAGAATCAAATTGGAACCTTACAATTTAAAACCCCGACACGGCGCGTCCCATATGGCTGATAAGGGACGTCCTGTATATTATACAGGATAGGTGCCAATAAGGTTCGCCAAATAAGCACCCGTGGATTAACTGAAGACATGGTATAGGGCAGCAGCTATGTCATTAATAACTCCAAGGCTAGGGAAGAATGACTTCTTAATAGGCTTGGAATCAGTTACTGATGGGCGACAATCAGATATTGGTTTAATCGGTTATAATACTGCGGTGTGTAAGACAAGGAGAAACCAACACACTAAATATTCTTAAGATATTATAACTATGGCAAGTTACGGAAAACAAAAGGCCCCTAGTCCGTGGCAGACCTTAGATGGTCAAGGGGTGCTAAGAATCCCCACGATAAATGCTAGGAACCACCCGAAAGTGGAAAACAAAAATTACAAGTTAAAATTTGGAAACTGGAATGCAAAATCTCTCTTTATGGCAGGAAAATCTCAACATCGTGGGAGAAATGAAAAGAATGGGAGTCAACATTCTCGGAGTGAGTGAAGTTAGATGGCCTGGATCTGGACAGACAAACATCGATAACCATGTAATATACTATGCTGGTAATGACGATCCTCATCATTATAACGGAGTGGCATTTATAGTTGACCAGAAAAGCAGTAAATGTATAAAGAACTTTATACCTATATCTGATAGAGTAGCTATACTGCAAATTAATACCACTCCTCGTAATATTAACTTTATTCAAGTATATGCTCCTACAGCAGAAAAACCAGAAAGAGAAGTACGAGAAGAAATCCAACAGCTAATGAAGATCACAAGATCACAGAAACATGCTGTAAACATTATTATGGGAGATTTTAATGCCAAAGTATGTGAAGAGCAGGCCGAAGACGTAGTAGGAAACTTTGGTTTGGGCCAAAGAAATAATAGAGGAGAATTGCTGGTCCAATTTTGCTAAGAAGAAAATCTAATGATCGCAAATACCTGGTTTAAACAACCAAAAAGAAGATTATATACATCGAAAGCACCTGGCGATAATCAGAACCGCATAAAAAGAAACCAGATTGATTATATATTAATTGACAAATGTTATAGAAATGGAATCAAGGAAGTTAAAACATATCCAATAGTACAGGCAGAAATAGAGAAAAGTCTCAATGATACACTTAAAGAAAAGTTCAATGAAGTACCCGCGGAAGCAGAAGCAACAATAGAAAGGATTTGGCACACCTTCAACACAACAATCACAACTATACAAAGAAAAAAACTACAAGACAACATCAGAAAAACAAAGAATACATGGATGAAGTCCTAGAACTGATGGACATAAGGAGATCTTACAAAAATCGCAATAAAGAAAAATATAAAGAAACCCAGAAAACTATCCGAAACAAAATCAGGAAAGCCAAAGAAGAATGGATGAGCAGCAACTGTGAGGAACTCGGAGATTTACTAAAAAACATGACTACTTTAATGCATACAAAAAGATTAAGGAAGTCACAAATATAAAAAAAAATCACTACAACAACTTTAGTAGATTATAACAACCAAATAGTATCTAGTTCAGAAAATGTAGAAGATATTTGGGAAAAATACATCAAAGATTTGTTTGATGACAAGAGAACAGAACCACAAATGAATATAGTACAAGAAACAATACTTGATATATTAACATCGGAAGTTACAAAAACAATGAATACGGCAAACCCACAAAAAGCCTTAGGTCCAGATGAAATATACGTAGAGATGATAAAGATTATTAATGAAGAAAATCTTCAGACCTTAACACTATTATTTAACAAAAGGAGAATCTTCCCAGAAGACTGGCTTAGATCGACATTTCGACCTATACCCAAGAAAAATAAAGCAAATAGATGCTCACACTTCAGATTAATTAGCCTAATGACCCATTTTCTGAAAATTTTACTCAAAATTGTACATCAACGAATATACAGAGAATGCGAAAGAAACCTGAGCGACAATCAATTTGGATTTCGTATGGGGCTTGGTACAAGGGAGGCATTATTTGGCCTTTAGATATTACTACAAAAATGCCGAGATC
Source organism: Diabrotica undecimpunctata (assembly GCF_040954645.1). Lineage (NCBI taxonomy): Eukaryota > Metazoa > Arthropoda > Insecta > Coleoptera > Chrysomelidae > Diabrotica > Diabrotica undecimpunctata. The sequence continues at coordinate 16,864 of NW_027314087.1, forward strand.
AGCGAAAAGACGTATTTCTCTGATCTCGGCATGATCTCTGATGAAGAAGAAATAAAAATTAACGGAGAAAACGTAAACAACTTAAGATACGCAGACGACACCGTCATTATTGCGGACAGTGCTGAGGGTTTACAACGACTTTTGAATGTCATATCCAGAGAGGGAGATAGCTTGGGACTAAATATAAACCCAAATAAAACAAAAGTAATGGCTGTTACACGTGTACCAAATGTCGACATTAATATTTGTATCTATAACAAACATATAGAACCAGTACAAAGATTCCAGTATCTTGGTTGCTGGATAAAAAACGATCTTGACCACGAGGTCGAAATACGTGCTCGTATAGAATATGCTAGGTCTGCATTTCAACGAATGAAAAAATTCCTAATAAACTCTACGTTATCGTTGGATATCCGATACCAATTTGTAAAAACGTTTATTTACTCCATATTGCTATACGGAGTGGAAACATGGACTCTCGGAATTACAAGTATGAGGCCTTTGAGATGTGGGTTTTTCGAAGGATGCTGAAAATCTCTTGGACAGAGCACGTGACCAACAACGAGGTGATAAGAAGAATGTGTACTGAGAGAGAACTCCTAAATATTGTAAAAAACAGAAAAACGAGTTATCTAGGACATATTTACAGAGGATAAAATTCCTACGACTAAAAACTTCCTACGACTTATAATGGAAGGGAAAGTGTAAGAAAGAAGAGGTCCAGAAAGAAGAAAATGCTCCTGGTTGAAGAATGTAAAAGACTGGACAGGCATGGACACACATTCGATACTAAGAATAGCTCAAGATAGAGAGCAATTTGCTGTAGTTATAGCAAACACTCTGAGATAGCGCGT
>NW_027314088.1:0-17716 GCF_040954645.1 Diabrotica undecimpunctata
CACACCTGAACAGGTCCAGAAACTACTTGTTTTATGCCAATGGCACGGCATTACTTTTCGCTGGTGTCCTTAGAGAGATGCAGGGGCAATGTCTGTATTCGATAGAGATAGAGCACAATACAGTTAAACAAACTAGTAAACCGATGAAGGGTTACTATAAGCCCATTCAAAACACAAGTCATCTTATTTAGGGCACCTTACACCCAGTACGAAACAGAAAAAGGTATTCTACTAAATGGTTACCGGCTAAACAACATCAGATATGCATATACACCATAGTATTTGCGGCACCTTAGAAGACCTACAATTCTTATAAACAAAATCACGTATTACAGTCAACAATATAAACTCAATATAAACGTTAAGAGACAAAGCTTATGATAATTAGCAAGAAATGGATATCAGAAGGTCAACTCTACGCCAACCAATCCCTTACGCGCTATCTCAGAGTCCTACAACCAGGAGATTAGAGCACGCATCAGAAAAGCTAGATCCACCTTCAATCGGATGGGGGCCTTTTTTAAGAGTCACAACCTCTCTCTTGATACAAAAGTAAGAATGCTGCGATGCTATGTCTTCTCTATCCTTTTTTATGGTGTTGAATCGTGGACCTTGAACGAAGATATGTGCAGAAAACTGGAAGAATTTGAGATGTGGCTATATCGGAGAATACTTAAGATCCCGTGGACTGTCCGAGTCACAAATGAAGAGGTCTTCAGAAGAATGAATAAGAACCGAGAGGTACTGACCACCATCAAATCTCGAAAGTTACTTCTTCGGACATATTATGAGAAATGAATCTAGATATGCTCTCCTTCAAGCCATCCTGCAGGAAAAAATATTTAGAAAACGAGATCCAGGAAGAAGAAGAACATTTTGGTTAAAGAACCTCAAAATCTGGTTCAATACAACATCTGTGAAACTTTTACGCGCTGCTGCAGATAAGATAAAGATTGTCATGATGATCGCCAACATTTGTAACGGATAGGCACATCAAGAAGAAAAAGACACCACAGTAGAAAATGGGAACCGGATAAGTATCCTAGGAGAAATGTTAGATTATATTGCCTCGGTGTACTCCTTGGAGTCCAATTTAGCAAGACTCTCAATTGGGACAATAATCTCCAACTCACAATTTATAGAGTTAGGAAGATAGCTAATCTGGGTGATTTGTCTGGTCAGAGCATGCACCAGTTCCATAACCTTAATACACATATACAAAACATTCATAAGACCTATTATTGAGTACAAAGCGTGTATTTATGCGTCACTTAATAGTAGACAATCCAAAAAATTTTTGACCAGCGAGAATAAAATACTGCGGAAATACATGAGGAAACTCATGCATTTGCAGCTTACTATTCATCAAGACTAATTCACCCACTTACAAACTTGTACGTAATAGAAAGTAGAATCCATTTTCTCACCAAGAGATAGATACTGAGAATCATATTCAGCCTGAACACAGAGCTATGCTGACCTCAAAACTCCTTAACTTCACAGAGGGCACATACTAACCACTAATCACAATAGAAAAGTTTTTTTCCCAACAGCGAAACTTCTACACTGGACTAGTATCAAACTTCCAGATGAGTACTAAGATATTCTTAAAGCAACTCCTTAAATTAAATTAAATAATCGCAGATAAAATAAGCTGCAAGCCAAAAATACTAATGCAAGAGCCGTTTCTATTGTATATTTCGTGACAGATAGGGTACTTTTTCAAGGAAACATGTTTGGCTTTTAACTCTCCTTCCTTTCATAAAAAAACCACACACGCACACACACACACACACACACACACACACACACACACACACACACACACACACACAATTTCTACAAACCTCAGTTCCGAGTATTTCCGATGTGTGTTCCAATGAGTCAGTGGGACCCACAGTCCGAAGATTTAATCGGTCACTTTCATTAAAGGACCGGTACCTATCTGACCCCCAAGCCAAAACCCACCACTCCTCCTCATCGCAGGATATAACGAATAAGAAGGCTTTTGTACTGAGCATTACTTTGGATGCCCTGGATCATCCTCTGTTTTACTTTGTGTGGTTAGGCCACCCAATTGTAGGGGTAGCTAGATGAGCTTTTTTCCCTACCCGCCACTCTTCCCTATTCTACTTACGTTTACTACCATCCAAAACTCCCGTTAAAAAAGGGAGACCCCTCCTTAAAGAGGCATACCCCCCAAGCAAGGTTAAAAGTTCAGATCCATCACTAAACCGTTAGTCCCACAATAACCTTCGTAAGAATAACTTCAGCAAAAAAATGTTTGCGTTTGCGAATATCAACATGTCAGTTTTTTTTAGTACTGCATGGTTTTGATATAAAGTTGGTGTAGTTTATATTTCTATATTGAGTTTGAAACAAAGTTAAAATATTATTTAATTTTGACCAAATATTTTTACACTAGTAATTAAAATTACTCGTACGTCTATGAGATATATAGAAAACAATATATTTTATTAGAAAAAATAACACAGTGCATGTAAGAGACAGCAAACTCAGCAATTAGGAGGGTGTGACATCAAAGTAATAGTTCTTTTATGACATATGAGTTATTGTTCCAACATTACCCAGGATATAGACTATTGTTAAATTTTTGTAGTAAATACTGTATAGGCAACAATATTTGTCACTATTTACGTTTATGAAATGTTTTGACAATTGTATTATTAAAAAAAACTGTCACCGTCCACTCGCCACGATGTTGGAGATGATATAGAGGAGGCAAAATGATCTCTGTAATTTACGTTTGAATGTCTGTAATTACGTATAAATATTGACATTAAAACAGTCGGTCCAATACATCAGAAATAAAAAATAAAGTCAGCTGATTGAGATTTATATCAAACACTTATAGATGAACAAACCTACCAACTTTTTTAATATACAACTGCAAATTAAAATATTCTTATTTTCTCATTTCTTATGCTCTATAAGAGTATCGGATCTTGTTACTATCTTCCCATCTTTTACCATTTCTTTCACGCCTTTCGATCTTTTATCATTTCCTTAATCTGTTTCATGGATTTTTCTCTCTTAAACACATCGGTATCCGTTGATGTGTTGATGTGTTTACGAATTCGGAAACGTCACTCACTATCGCGTCTTTCGCACTATGGTCAGCAGTTTCGTTGCCTTTTATTCCTCTATGGGACGGGATCCAGATGTAATTTATCTCATTATGATTGATATAAGCCTGAAGAAGGACCGTTTTAAATTTTTTTAAAGCGGGTTTTTGGGTACAGTTTTCGGATACTTTGTATGGCACTAAGTGAGTCTTTTAAGATAATATATTTGCAGTTTGTTGTCAGTTTGATTAGTTCTATGGCGCGATAGAGAGCATACAGTTCAGCTGTATAGATACTACTAACATTAGATAGTTTGAATTTAAGGACCTTCTCTAGAGTTACTACAGACGCTCCCATACCTTCGGATGATTTTAAACCATCAGTGTATATCTGGGTATGATTTTTATAACGATTAACGATTTTTCTAAAATGGGAAAAAATTAAATCATGATTAGTGGAGTTTTTGTCAAATGACGTAAGTTCGAAGTTATATGATAGTATGTTTTGAATCCAAGGTAGATTGTGGTCATATATGTATGGAAGACATTCAGGTATGACAAAATCACACAGATGCAAATGGGCTTTTATTCTCTTATAGAAAGATTTAACAGAACGGTGATTTGCATTGGGGTTTGGGAAATTATCAGTAAAAGTATTTCTATAGACAGGATTTTTTGCATTATCCTTAATTTTTGTTCCATACGTTAGACTAAGGTAAGCTCTTCTATCATTTAACGACAATTCAGTTGCTTCGCAAAGTAAACTTTCAATCTGTGTACAAGAGGCTCCCAAACATATTCTAAGTGCTGTGTAGTGAATAGTGTCGAGCTTTTTAAGTACTGATTTCGATGCTGAGTCGTAAGCTATAGCCGCGTAGTCTAGCTGTGATCGTATAATAGTTCTGTATATAATTAACAATGTATTCCTGTCTGAACCCCAATTCTGCTGTGCTAGAATTTTTAGTAAATTTAATCTTCTGTAACATTTACAAGTTAGATTATTGATATGTTCTTTCCAATTCAACTTTCTGTCAAAAGTAACTCCTAGCAATTTTAGCGAATCTTTTTGTTGTAGTGATTGGTTGTATAAATATAATGAGATTGGTGTACTGACTTTGTTTTTAGAAAATACTATATATTTAGTTTTAGTTTTTGAAAAGATAAATCGAGTTTCCTGTGATCATTTTTCAATATCTAACAAGAAACTCTGTGCAAGTTGTGAGAGATTGTTTAAGTTTTTGCTTTGACCAAATATTACGAGATCGTCAGCGTATAAGCGGCCTTTAAGTGGAAGTTTTAAATTTCGTAGAACATCATTTATGGCAATGATAAATAGCGTAGTAAAATTGCTAATAAAGAGCAATTATAAATAATAGTATAAATAGATCCCTGAGGAATTCCATTTTTTAATTCCACTTTTGACGACAAGTTACCATTTACTTTAACTTGCATATACCTTTTATATAAGTATTTTTTTTTATAAATGCAAGGCACTGATGATACGGTGACGCCAAACTGTATCAAAGGCTCTTTCAATGTCGAAGAATATTCCAATACATTTTTGATTAAAGGAGAAGGCTTCATGTACACTGCTTTCTAGGTCTATAATATTGTCTAGAGTTGATCTATTTTGTCGGAAACCACTTTGTTCTGGAATAATAATATTTCGATCTTTAAGTGTCCAGAGGAGACGACGGTTGACCATTTTTTCTAACAGTTTGAATGCAGTACATGTTAGTGCAATATTGGTCTATAAGACTCAGGATCTGTTTTGGGACATTTTAGTTTTGATATTGGTATTATAATCGAATCTCTCCACGCTATTGAAAATTTCTGTTCTGTCCAAATAATATTAAATATGTTAAGTAGATGATTGCGTGCATTCTCAGGTAAATGCTTAAGAAAAACCATTGGGATATTATCTGGACTAGTCTCACTAGTCTCCTTAAATGAGTTTAATGCATCTTTGTCTTTATTTATAATAAATTTAGAGTTTAAGCCATATGTGTCATCTACAAACGGTATAATTACATTGCATTATTCGTTCTGTTTAAAGTTGATAAAATTATTATTATAATTGCTTGTATTAGATCTATTTTTATACGTATTGGCAAATTCTTCTGCTATTTCTAAGTCATCTGTGATTATTCTATTATCTTTCTTTAGTTGAGTGATTATGTTATAAGCCGGTATTCCAGATATTTTTTTGACATTCTTGCACATTTCAGACATAGGGGTCCTACTGTTTATACTGGACACAAATTGAGCCCACGAATTTCTTTTTGAAGTTTTTATTGTTAACTGAACTTTAGCTTTATGTTTTTGAAATTCTAATTTATTGTTAAGTGTTTTATGTCTTTTGTATTTGTTAAAGGCTTTTTTGGAAGCTTAGATCGATGTCTTACATTGTTCATTTCACCAAGAAACTGGTTTATGTTTTGTAACAAGGGCAGTTTTTTTAATGGTTACCTCAGTTACATCTAAGATGATGCTAAAGAAGATTTCGATGTCTGTGTAAATATTGTTGGATATTTTACAGTTTGTGACAAGTTTTTCTCTGATATCTTTAAATAATGTCCAATTTGCTTCGTTCGTTTTCCACTTAGAGGTGTGCTTTCTATTTTTGGGATTGAACAAGTTATTGGTAATTATTATTGGGTAATGACCACTGTTATAAGTGTAGTCTAATCTGTCCCATGTCTATAAGGCAGAGAAGTTGTTAATCCGCTATCGTTAAGTAGAAGGGCGTTGATTCGCCTGTTTGTATATTGAATCTTGTAGGACGTCCATCATTCAACAATGATAAGTTATACTGTTCTATTAATTCTTCCATAATAAGTCCTCTTTTGTCATCATATGTAGAACCACAAATACTGTTTTAATCATTCAAATCAGCTGTTAAAATACACGGAGAAGGTATTTGTCTCACAAGGTTAAAAAGGTCCCGTTTATCAATTAATGTCCTAGGTGTAAGTAAATCGTGCAAATATTTATTTTTGTGGTCCCTTCTAGAGAAATAGCTACAGCTTCTAAATGTGTTTGTAGGGGTAACCTACTTGCGGTTAATTTGTTATTTACAAGAATTGTCACTCCACCGCTTGCTATTCTTTGGTTTACTCTATTTTTTGAAAAACTTTGATAATTATGTAAACAAGATTCTTGGTTGCTCTTAAGATTCGTTTCTTGAAGACAAATAATATCTGGTAGATACTCTGATTGTAGAATTTTTAACATCGGTAAGTTATTATAGTATCCGTTTATATTCCACTGAATAATTGAATTAAACGACGGTATTTTTACGTTCTAGTTGTAAAAAAGTTTTAATTTTATCAAGACTCTCGGTCTGTGTCAAGTAAAAGGTCATTTTCGTTGTCGGTAGAAGAGAGTTCGTCATTTAGGTGTTTTGTGATTTTTTTTCTAAGTTTGGTACATTTGATTTTAAGAGATCTATCTGTTATGTGAGCATATAAGTTACTAATCATTCCTAGTAATCCAGTAAAATCATCTGTATAATTAGTTATAGTGGTGATAATATTTGGAGAACCTGCTGCCTTTTCTAACAGATCTATAAATTGGTCGTGATTAAGGATATATGGTGGTGAATGTTCATTTATTATTGTTTTTAGGTCAGTATCAGAACTTTTCTTGGGTTTTTTGTTGGGTTTTTGTATATATTTTCTAAAATTTATTTCAGTTGGTTTGTCTTTTTCTGAAAGGGCTGGTGTATATGTTGGTGAAAGTGATATAATTTCATCTACGTCACGTTTACGGTTTGTCTGTTGAGTAATATCTAGTGATATAGCGCTGTTATTTTCTAGCGGTGTAATGGTATTGGTAACTTGAGGATTCTTTTCGTTCGACATGTTCAGGATTTGTACTGTTTGTAAAGGAAGTAGATTGCTGATTGGGAAGTTTTCTATGGTGTCCATTTGTGAAAGAGTGTTTAACGATGTTGGAATAGTTGGAGGTGGGTGATTGTTGATAGTTTGTGGGATTTTTACAATTATTAGCATTATGTCCTTGCTGTTTGCAGTTAAAGCATAATGATTATCTTGGGATAAAAAAACTCGATAGGATTTGTTAACGTAATTAATAAAATGCACGTAAAACGTAATAAATAAAACGAATGCAGGGAAATAGAACAATACGAACGAAAATACGACAGTTACAATATGCACAAAAAAATAAAATCAATGACAAACAAGAGGAAATTCAATAAGTCACCCAACAGCATAAAAGATGGAGATGGAAATCTTATCTCGGAGCCATCAACGATCTTAGAAACATGGAAATCATACATACAAAAATTATTTGCATCTGACAGGACTGATGATCGCCTATATGGAGAAGGAGAAACAGGACCTTCAATCCTTAAATCGGAGATAGAAGATGCCATTGCAGCACTTAAAAACAATAAGTCAGCAGGTCCGGACAATGTACCCTGCGAAATATTAAAGATCCTATGTAAATCAGACAAACAGTTCCTTGATAATCTAGTTGAACTTTTTAACAACATATATAATAGCGGTAAAATCCCGGAGAACTGGCTGCAGTCAAGATTTATTACATTCCCCAAGAAACCAAATGCCCAGATCTGTGATGACTACCGGCTTATAAGCTTGATTAATCATGTCACTAAAGCGTTCACTAAGATCATTCATAGAAGAATATATGATAAATGTCAGTCAAATATTGATAGATCGCAGTTTGGCTTTCGGAAAGCACTTGGAACTAGAGAAGCAATTTTCGCTCTCCAGGTGCTTATACAGCGGTGTAGAGACGTTGATAAGGACGTGTATTTGTGCTTTGTGGATTTTAGAAAAGCATTTGACAATGTCAATCATGAACAATTGATAGATATTCTGTGAAAGACAGGTATTGACGACAAGGACATTCGAATTGTGGCAAACCTATACTGGGGTCAAACAGCAAGAGCAAAAATTGGCAACAAACTCACTAAAAGTGTGCAGATCAAAAGAGGTGTCCGTCAGGGTTGTATATTATCCCCACTCCTATTCAATATTTATTCCGAAGAAATATTTAATAAATGTATGGAAAATGCAAATGAGGGCATAAAAATAAACGGCGGGTTAACGAACAATATAAGATATGCCGACGACACGGTGATCCTTGCCAGTACCATAGACGAATTACAGCAGGTAATGGAAAGAGTTTATTCAGTTAGTGAGGAATACGGCCTGAGTCTCAACTTCAAGAAGACAAAGTGGATGCTGATAAGCAGGAAGCAACAGCCTGCTCGACAGTTACGAATAAGTAACATACTAATTGACCATATAGAATCTTATGTGTACCTTGGCACCAACGTAAATGCAAAATGGGAACAGGCCACAGAAATTAAGGCGAGAATAGAACGAGCTAGAGCAGCATTTAGCAATATGAAAAAGCTCCTCATAAGCAGGGATTTGTCTCTTCCCCTAAAACTACGTCTAGTTAAATGCTACATTTTTCCGATCTTACTGTATGGTGTGGAGGCCTGGACGCTGACGGAGACGCTCACGAGAAAACTAGAAGCATTCGAAATGTGGGTGTACCGGTGCATTCTTCGTATATCCTGGACCGAACATGTCACCAACACAGAGGTAATCCAAAGAATCGGAAAGGAGAAAGAAATCGTGAATACAATTAAACAAAGAAAGCTTGAATATCTAGGCCACATATTGAGACACGATAAGTACCGTCTACTGCAATTGATTGTCCAGGGAAAAATAGACAGTAAGCGAGGGCCAGGCAGGAGAAGACACTCGTGGCTCCAAAATCTGAGGAAGTGGTTCGGGCTCACATCGGTCGAACTATTCAGAAGCGCCGCAAATAAGATCAGAATTGCCATGTTAATAGCCAACGTTCGCAACGGACAGGGCACTTGAAGAAGAAGAAGAATTAATAAAAAAAGATTCTGGTAAAGGATTTATAACAGGGTTGATAAAAACTTGTCTTCTAAAACTGTAAATATGATTGAATTGAAGAAAATAAGATGTTTTTGGGCTGTATAAGTGCACCTAGTAGTATGAGGTAGTCCTGTAGGCGTAATCCATCTTTGAAGAGAAAACGATCGCTTGTTCAGTACTAGGGTATGTATGTTGGCTTAGAACTTTTGAGTAGGATTTAACTGTGTTGGTATGTTGTGGTATAGAGCTAATTACGTTGGAACTTCCATCTGATATTATGGACATGATGAATCATCTATAGGCGATCTGGACTTTATTTTATATATAGATTAAATCAAATAAAGTCCAACTCTGTTTATTTTAAAATTAGTTGATCGGTCTGATAATTACCAAATTAGCTGAATAACGATAAGAGTACAACTAGTTTTTTGGTTAATTTGTAACTACAATTATTGATGAGAAGAATATGTTATTGATGCTTAAACGTGATACTTCTAATCAAACTATGATTAATTGGAAAGAAGTACTTACGGCACTTAACAAACCACACTAAACTTCTTTACTTACAAAAATCTAATTTCAGAACCTGAGTATTCTGTTGCTAAGTGTCTTTACCGTGATTTCAAATAAACAGTTTCTTTGCACAGTAGCACGAATGACTGAAAATAGCTATGTGTAATATCAGGTGAGAAATAATTAAAAATGTAAACGAAAAATTTAAAAATATATAGGGTATCCCATATAAAAAACTTAAGTTGGTGTATTATTTCCTTAGTGAATTCCCCTAAAAAAAATGTAGGCGCCACTGAATCCTACCATAATATATTTATTAAAACTTTTTTAAAATTATTCTTAATAAAGAAGGTTTTTTACAAAGACGATTTGATTGGACAATCGTTACTTTAACGAAATAAGAAGTCATGACATCTTAACTACTGTTTTCTATCTCCTCTAGTTTTCGTTATACTCTGAAAAACACACCAATTTGAGACACCCTATGCTCATTGTTTAATATTACTACTCCCCCACGTATACAGATAGATTAGAATATAATGTCAATGTAATTGTATAAGCATATTGAGTATACTAAATATGTTTGATATAAGTCAGGTATGTTTGCATAAATTTATTTTATCATACATGAAAATGTGTTAGTGTTTATCTTTGATTAATTATATTTACGAAATTCAAATAGTATCTATCCTGTTGCGGATTTCGGTAATATGTTATAAAGATTAGATTAAAAAGGTGAAAAACCTACTAATCTATTTTTTTTTCTTCATAAATTTAGCAATTTTTGATAGAATGAAATTTGTAGTATTTTCTGCCTGTTATTTTATTATATATTATAAATCATACTGAAAAAAAAATGTACTCGACAGGAGATCTACAGGTTGCTCATAGGTGCCCTTCAAAAAATTTTGATTCGAGCCATCGAGACCTTTGATGTTTGTGAAGAATACCTTTCTTCTTCTTTAAGTGCCATCTCCGCGACGAAGGTTGGCAATCTTCATGGCTATTCTGACCTTCGAGGCAGCTGCTCTAAACAATTGAGTTGAGCTGCAATCAAACCACTCTCTCAGGTTTTCAACCAGGAAACGCGTCTTCTTCCTACGCTTGTCCTGCCCTCTACTTTTCCTTGAATTATGAGTCTCAAGATGTTGTATCTTTCGCCTCTCATCATATGTCCGAGATATTGCAATTTCCTTTCTTTTATTGTATTTTCCATTTCCCTCTCTCTGCCTATTCTCTTTAACACTTCTGTATTCGTGACTCTATCTACCCATGGAATACTTAACAATCTTCAAAGAAAATATACTATTTGGGCTTTTTTTGACGTACTTTTTAGTTTAAGCTGTGGTTACAAAAGAATGATTTCATTTTCAGAAACATTGAAACGTTTAGAATTTTGAACGATTAGTACATAGGTTTCTCTTGGTCAAAGAAAGATCCCTGTTTAATAGGTATTTTTCTTCTTATATTCCTATATTTGCAAATATCGAACTAGGCTTTCGGATCTTGTGGTATTGACCTTTTACTATTTTTTTATCAATAGATTAAAGGTCACAAAATTTAAAAATTATCCTTTTTTAAAAGTTAATTAAATTTCTTTTTTCCACTTCCATTTTATGTCAATTTGAAAAATAAAGTTTTTTACGCAATACTCTAATATAATTTAGTTCCTGTATCTATTCTTTTTTCTATACAATCCACATAAACTTTTTGGAGCTTACAGATCCATGTCCCCGACTTTATAAAGTCCCCGAATAATTTCATGCTCTCGAAAATGCTCGAAGATTTACGTGGGCACATGGACAACGATCCAACACTATCAAACATCCGTTATTTTATGCAGGATGCAGTTTCGCCGCAGTATGCGGCATATGTCCGGGAGTACCTTAATGTTCATTTTGGAGAATGGATGGGCAGACTAGGAATCGTTGAGTGGCCCGCACGGTTATGTGACCTGACACCATGCGATTTATTCCTGTGGAGCCTTCTCAAGGACCGCGTTTTTGCAAGAGGACCATGCACCCTTCCCGACCCCCGAAATACCATTAAAGAAGAATTTAATAATCCTCGCAGCTTAACGTGCTTTCCTGGACCTGCCTCTCCGTTGCGAAACGTTGCAGTAAATGCATTTATTTAAGATGGGCATCAATTTGAACAGTGTACCGATCTCCCAACTATGGGTAGAAATGGGTAACTTGAAAATAAACCCAATTCTTATTAACGCCACTCAAAAATATTACGAACAAAACTTTGCAAGAATTAAAATGGGACAAGAAATCACCTCTCCTTTTCAAACAACAAAAGGACTAAGACAAGGCTGCTGTCTGTCACCCACCTTATTTAAAATCTATTTGGACAGATCCTTAGTGAAATGGGTAAAAAAATGTAGAAACATGGGAATAACGGTGGGAGAAAACAAGCTATATACACTTTTCTTTGCGGATGACCAGGTAGTAATTGCCGAAGACAGCTACGATCTTAGCTATATGGTAAGAAAACTGCAAGAAGAATATGAGGTGGCAGGTCTAAACATGAATATGACAAAATGTGAATATCTCTCAGTGGGAACAGATGAAATATGTGACCTAGTCTTGGAAGACGACAAAATCAAAGGCGTGCAATCCTGCAAATATTTGGGGGTCATTTTCAACAAGAAGGGAAATAGCGCAGATGAAATCAGGGAAAGAATAAACAAGGGCAGAGCAGCGACCCGTGCCTTAAACTCTCTTCTCTGGCAAAAAACAATTCGACGAGAAACCAAAAAACACATTTACGGTAGTATAGTCCAAAGTATTACACTTTACGGTTCGGAAGTATGGGACGTCACCAAAGCTAATAGAAACAAACTTATGACGACAGAAATGGATTATCTGAGACGAAGCTGCGGTAGATCGAAACTGGAGAGAGTTAGAAACGAACAAATAAAGAACGAAATGAAAATGGAGAGAAATATCAATGATGACATAGAAAGAAAACAATTAATCTGGTTCGGACATGTTAAAAGAATGCCAGAGTACAGATGGCCTAGGAGAGTACTGGCATGGATCCCTCCTGAAAGAAGAAAGAGAGGACGACCACGGAGAAGTTGGCGCAACGATATTGATGAAGCAATGGCGGCAAGAGACTTAGAAGAGGCAACTGCATATGACAGAAAAAGATGGAAATTGGGGGCGGAGAAGCGGCGACAGCCGTAATAAATCCGTTATTATATTTTTATTATATATCAATTTGAACACATAATTTGTAAAGTCACCGATTAATAATCAGATTTATGCACAAGAAAAAACATTTCATATATGGTTACTTTTGGAGACTTATTTAATATATTATTTCTTTTTTAGCCGACCTGATACATCATTTTCTTGGTTTAGAAACCCCTTAAAAGCTTTCAAGCATGTCGTCTGTAAATTATATAAATGGAAGATAATAAAAGCAGGGTGCTTTCTAGTAATTGTGTTGTTGGTGGTAGCTGCCATTTACGCTTTTCCTGGCTATACGGTTAAAAGAATTCTTGGAGCCTAAGTTTTATTTATTTATTAAGTTCAGTAATGTATTTATACCGTCACGGTTATACTTTTACATTCTTTAACTTAACTTTAATTGTATTTTTATACTTTTAAATATATATTTTTTGTAGTCCAAATGTTTCTATACCAGTAACCATGATCAATATTTATTTGCGCTTTACAAATTTGGGTTTCTAGGTATATAGAGGAAAACAAGAATGCAGGTAGTTGGAAAGAAGCAAACTGAATTTTAAAGCAAGGGCATTAGCAATGACGGGAAAAGTTTATTTTTTAAATTAAAAAGATTTACGTGGAAGATAAACTTTTACTTATAAACTATAAAAGCTTTTTTAACTGCTTTTTTTCATTTTACTCTATCCATTGCCGAAGTTCTTCAGTTACTTATATCATATTTGTTTAACTCCTACTTACAAGCTTTAAGCCACTTTTCTTGTGGTGTTTCTCTGGTCCTTTCACCTTTTTTTCTTTGCAAAAATTCCATTATTCATTATTCATTCACCATTTGCATCACTTGTCTTAATTATCTAAGTGTTTTTTCTCGAACAATATAGGTAATTGCAAGTTTCCTTTACCGCTTTCTAATTGTTACTTTAGTTCTTTTCCTACAATGATTTCCTTCATCTCTTAATCTCCGAATTTTTTGTTTTAAAATACTTTACTCCCAAATATTCAACATATTTTTTTAATACATGTGCATGATCCAGGTTTGACTACCTAAACAAACCGTATGTTGGATAAACGTTCAGTATACTTTAACAAGTTTACCCAGGTTTTGCTTTTATTAATAATTTGTGCAGCAGTTCAACGGTTCACCTTCCTCTCGCGATCCGCTTTTCAATATCTAGGTTACCTTCTTTTTTTTATTTATTTTGCTTCAACCACTTAGGGTTATTAGCATAAGAAAATACAGAAAGTGATAAAGGCATACACAGGCATATACAAAATATCTTTACTTAATCAGTAGACCCATTTGTACCTTTCGGTGTTGGGCCGTTTAAAATACAATGCATTACATTACAATATTTGACAGTCTTCTGAGGTGTCCTAGCTCTTAACGAACTTTCCACATTCCTTCCTATTGGATGCCATCTGTGTTGTTTCCTGCCAAGTCTTACCCTTACTCTGCATTATCTGCGAGATGTCACTGTTCCATTCTTTAATGGGTCTTCCTCTTTTGTTCTTCCCTATTGGTTTGGCGTCCCACACCCTTTTTACTTGTCCCATCTGGGTTAGATGTCCGAACCATGCCAATTTTTTCTCTTTGATTGACTCGAGTATCGGTTTGATCTTGAGTCTTTCTCTTATTTCTTCGTTTCTGATTCTATCAGTTCTTTTTACTCCTATCGTTCTTCTGAGGTATTTCATCTCTGCTGCCTGAATTCTGCTCTGATGTCTTTTGTTTAATATCCAATTTTCTGCTCCATATGTCACTGTAGGTCTATATATTGTTTTGTATATTGTCATCTTGGTCTTTGTTGATATTTCTTTGTTATTAAGGAATCCTCTATTTAGTGCTTGGAATAGTTTTCCTGTGTTTTCCATTCTGTTGTTAAGATCATCCTCGATGTCTCCTTTGTTGTTAATTACTGTTCCTAAGTATTTGTATGAATTTGTCTGTATTATTTTTTGTTGGTCTATCATTACTTCTATTTGATCTTCCGTCCCTTGTTTCCTTGATATTTTCATTACCTGAGAGCTGAATTTTTTGGGTTAGATTTTATATTCGAGACTAATTACTATTTAAATGGGAATAAGCCACAATTAAAGGTCAAAATACGTTTATTGACGTTTCAATTTCCACTTCGGAAAATGTTCTCAAAATACAAACATTAGTAAATTAAACAAATTTTGGTTTTTGTTACTTAGTGAAAAATTCTTCTTATAATTTAATTTTATCTGACTTATCTATATTGACAATTCAGACATACATTATACATTTTAAAGTGATGTGCATATACATATATGCAGTTATAATTTAACATGCCTAACGAGGCTTGTTACTTCCGTGCAAATTTCAAAAGCCGAACGCGCGTATAGAAGTATAACTTTAAAAACCAACAACTCGCATTATGTTGTAAATTTTCATTTTATTTTAAAATTTAGCATTTTTGCGTATATTACATATATTTAATAAAATTAACGTGGGGTTTTTAAATACTTCAAAAATAAAAAGGAAATTCATATTGGGATTCGAACTCACATCAACCAGCTTATGAACCAAACACGTAAAATATTTGCCAATTAGACATGATACAAACGTATTTCAAAATTGACAGTTCTCGGTCATACAGTGATTTATTGAGATTATTATTTTGAAATACAAAAGACTAAAATAATTATGAACATTTAATAAATAATACAAAACATATCACATAAATAATAATATTAATAAATAATATTATTTATAGAATATATATAATATTATATATATAGAATATATATATAATATAGAATATAGTATATATAGAATATATATAATATTAAATATATATACAAAAGGAACATTTTTATTCTCGAGAGAGGAAGAGAGAGAAAATATATCTTCTGTCTCTCTCTTACTAATTATCTCACATATGTAATGATTTCACCGATTCACTCCCGTACAAATTTCCAACGTGGAGCGCGCGTATAGAAGTATAACTTTAGTAACGTACCTGAATTAAGACACGAAATAGAAATCAGTTTTCAGAAAGTATAGATAACCATATGTTTACTCAAAAATAGAAAGTCGCCAGGACCAGACGGAATAAGCAACGAGTTTCTAAAACACGGAGGAGAAATTATACCAGACACATGGAGAAGCAGCTTTATGATACCAATGTTCAAGAAAGGAAATAAAGAACACCCCAACAATTATAGAGGTATAAATCGACTGAACACCGTACTTAAGCTTACCACAAAAGTCCTAACCAACAAAATCAATAAACTAACAACTTTATCTGATAAACAACAAGGATTCAGATCCGGAAGATCCTGCGTAGACGCCGTATTTGTATTAAGACAAATCATAGAAAAGGTCGTGGAGTATAATAAACCAGCATATCTATGTTTTATAGACCTGACAAAGGCTTTGGATCGAATCAAAGTCGAAGATATCCTACTGCATAAAAGAAACAGACCAGTCAATATTATACAAACCATCGAAAACATTTACTTACATAATCGAATACAGGCAAAGATAAATGGAAAACTAACACAGAGTATAACAGTACAAAGCGGGGTCAGATAGGGTGACTCGTTAAGCCCACTTCTCTTTATTATAATAATGAACGAAATAATACAAGCAGTACGTAAAGGTCAAATAATATGTTATGCAGACAAGGTAGAAGACGAGCTCCAAAGATTAACACACATCTTTAATACAATATCCACGAAATACAATATGATAATATCAGCAGAAAAAACCAAACGTATTACAATATCTAAATACCCACTACGATGTAAAATCAAAATTAATGAGAAAATAATAAAGCAGAAAGCAAGGTTTAGATATCTGGGAATAGATATAACTAGTTAATGGATGTTGAAGAAGTACGACAACAAAGCTTAAAAGCAAGTAAAGCGACAGGATCTCTTAATGACACAATCTGGAAGAACAAACATCTAAGATACAAAAACAAGAATCTATAAAGCAGAAATTGAACCTATATTAACATACACGGCGGAAACAAGACCTGACACATCTAAAACGAGACGACTACTAGAAACAACAGAGATGAAAATATTCCCACGAATGTCAGGAAAAAGTCTGTTAGATAGGGAGAGAAGCGAAAACATAAAAAGAGCATGCAATATAGAAGATATAAATGGATGGGTGACAAAACGGAAACAGGAGTGGAACGAACACATTAGTAGAATGGCAGAGGATAGGATAGTACGAATAGCACGAGATAAGTAACCAAATGAACGAAGAAGTATTGGCAGACAAAGAAAAATATGGTGCGATAATTTAAACAATTTAGAAGGCTTATATTGAAGAAGAAACAGGATTTAAAGCCTACATAAACGAAGGAAGAAGTAGAAGAAGACTTAAGAAACAACATGAAAGACGGTTTTGCTTAAGTGCGGTTTTCTCACCTTCCTTTAATAAAAGAAATTTATGGGATATACATATTGCGCTACAAACTGTAGGAAATGTAACTTTTCAGGCTATTTAATGCTCCGTCCTTAGCCCGTATAGAAAAAAGTTTGTTTGCTCCTTTGCTATGCTATCTGTTTTTTGCTAGCATCGTCACTAACACGATTATGTCCAGTTCAATCAAATGCAATACTAAGAGATGTGAGAATGTGATATTGGAAAAAAGGAGAAGATAAATTATTTCTTATTTTACTACCATCAAATCAAAAGAATATTTAAAATCTGTTTTATTGAAATTAAAATTTTATTTTTCTCCAACTTCATCTTCATGATCTTTAACTTTATCGTCAAATTTTGGCCCTTTTGAATATAAAAAGAAAGTAAGAATCATTTGTCGAGTACAAATAAAAATTAAAAAAATTTCATTATAGTAATGTAAGTCACAAGAAGGCGTTTTCATCAACAACACATCCAACTGCTAATTTTCTAATGAATATTTACACAAGCGAGGCGCGCGGCAGATAATTCATTTCGATCGCACATATCAAGATTGCTCTGGATGTGGCAATGTTGATTGATACAAAGCTTTTACTCTGAGATAGCGCGT
>NW_027314089.1:0-17714 GCF_040954645.1 Diabrotica undecimpunctata
CGCGCTATCTCAGAGTGTATTTTAGTTACTGTCAAGCACTTGTATAACTTGTATAACTGCCATTCAGACAGACGATTTATTTAATCAATGACACTAAAATGGTTTCTTTTAAAACTTTCGTGACGAAAATTAATAATTGGCGTATGCTGTAACCTTTTAAAATTTGAGATACATTATTTCTTTAAGATTTTTCTGTTGTTCCTTCTTTTATTATTTTTTTTATTATACTATACCAAACTGTAGTAATAATAAGTCACTCAGTAAGATATAGTCGATAGTTTTAACAATTGAAATGGACGCACCATTTCAACTTTGTCACTCAGAATGCATAACTGATTCTGAACCTTAAATTCAATGCGATAAGGGAATTTTTGACAATTATTGTTAACTAGTGTTTTTAGCCTTATACCTATAATTTTATCAAGATTATATTGTTCTTTTTTTGCTTTATCATATTAACTGCCACATTTCTTGCTCTTTTAAAATCCTCCCATTTGGCATTTCTATCACTTATGTTAGCAGTCTTAAACTCTTGTATATTTGCCCTAATTTTTTTTTTTTTTTTTTAGAAAACATATAATCCACATCAACCACGCATGGTTGTTAGTGTTAGTGGATTAACGTACACAAGAGTTCATTTTATTTACATTAAATAGATGTAGATAAACGTAAATCTTTTAAATAATTTATTACATGGTCAGTGTTTATGGTTAAAGTGGTTTTGATGATTCCATATTTTCTTCTTGTTTCTTCGTGGTACTGGCAGTCAATCAGAATATGCTTCATCGTCAATGGGAGAGAACAGTTTCTGCAGGTTGGAGAAGATTCTTTTTTGATTAAGAATTTATGGGTCAGTGCAGTGTGTCCAATTCTTAGTCGCTTAGTTATTACTTGGTCCCTTCTATGGGATGGATTATTCAAGATGGTCTTCACAAGGGGATAAATCTCATATAGTTTGGTTCCTGAATCTTTCCAGTAGTCTTGCCATATGTTTATACAGTGGTCTGTAATTAGGTTTTTGAGATCGGAATATGGGTAATTTCTTGATTTGGTTGTGTATTGTGAGTTTATTCGACGCGGGTTTGCTAGGTTGTGCACTTTCTCATTTCCAGTTATTTCTATATGCGACGGTACCCAGATAAATGCTACTTCTTTTCGAGTTGATTGAATTATATTCATCGCATTTTTTACAGCCCGAAATAGGGTAAAAAAAAGGTATATTTATTTTACACCTAATAGAGCATTTAATGAGTTAGTAACCATGGCGAATTTATTCTCACTACGCGTTTTGAAGAAAATTAAGGTTTCCAAAATGGCTGTGGTCTCGCCTGTGAGGATGCAGCAGTTTGTAGGTATGGATATAGTGTGAGTAGTTTATTTACAGTAGTATGCAGCAGTGTGTCCGTCATGAGCTTTAGAGGCATCACTGAAAATTTGGAGATAATTAGGATAATGAGATATCACTTCGGAGTACAAGTGTTTAATGAAAATCGGATTTGTGGTTGATTTGGGGTATAATAAATTAGTCATCCCTTGATTATCCTTCAACTAGTGATGATTCGTCAGTTTCGTCAGCTGAAGAAGGGTTCGGGTTTATTTTTTTCTTTAGTCGGGTGAACTTATTTCTTAACCTAGAATTTTGTGTGTAACAATAAATAAAAATTAAGAATCTGAATTAGTTCTTCTGGTTCATTGGAGTAATCTTTAGAAGTTAATTTAGGGTTATGAGAGTTTAACACATTTTCCATAAAATCACATATTTCATTGAAATTCAGTATAAATGGAGGTGATCTATTTTTGATTTTGTCTTTGATGGATTCTAGGGAGTGAATGACATCTTCGCGGGGGGTTTTGGAAGAGGTTTTGGGTTTCTTTTTTGGTTTATATTGTTAAGGGGTATTAAAAACGGATGAGTCGGTTTTTGGTTGTCTTCGTTAATTTCAGGAGATGATATGTTATGTCTTTTTAGCTGTTTAGGATTGACTGCATTATTTAAGGTTATTGGTATTTGTGGTGTCGTAGTATTTTCAGTGTTATTTACAGCTGGTGCTGTTGTTTTGGAAGAAGAAGACGAAGTGTTTGTATTATCTTTAGATATGTTTTGGATGAGGTCGGTTACCGTAGATTGATATATTTTATCATTAGGTTCATTAGGTTTAGATAATGACGGTGTGGTTTGAGTTGAATATGAGAGGGGAGAAGAAGAGGTATGATTAGGTTCATGAGGTTTAGATAATGATGATGTGGTTTGGGTTAAATCTAAGAGGGTAGTTGAATTAGTTTGGTTTGAAATGTGAGCTCATTCTGATTCTTGAATACCAATGGTTTTACATTTGGAGCAACTGAATCCATCTATGAAGAGAAATACCAGGTAGGAAGTAATATTATGAGTTATGGTAAAAGAGTCAGGAATAGACATATTTTCCAGGGGTGTAATGAATGATTGCCTTCTAAAGCTCAAAACATGACTGTACTCACTTTCAAACATACCTACTTGAAGAAAAGTCATTTTGGATACAGTGTGAATACCAAGTTTTTGTAATTCTTGTTCAATTATTTCGTTCGGGATTGTAGGACATGCATTAGATATTAGAAGTCTCTGGGCTGGAGAAATTAATCTTCTTACTTCGACTTGACATCCATTTATTTCGATATATTTATAAGAATGGAGAAGAGCATCAACAGTGTTTTTTGAATAGAGGTATATGCATATCCTATTGTTAGCAATTGTGGAGACAAAAAGTACATTAATTGGACCCACTAGTGATCCAACAGATACGACGTAATCATGGATTTTTGTACCTTCAATGCTGGAAATGACTATTGCTTGTTGTTTTGTTGGATGTTTAATAGTTATTTAACCAACAAGTGTATTAATAAGGGCTATTAACAATTGAGATATATTGCGCGCGAGCGAAGCGAGTGCGTTAATGTTCGAGATTGTTAATCGCCATTTTAATTCACAAGTTCGTTACAAAACTTTTCCGTCGACCGAACTTTTCAGAAATAAAAATATCTTAGGTTAAATTTTTATTTACTTAACGATAAATAATAACAAACAATGACAGACAGTACTTACAGCGGCTATGTCATTTTAAATAATTTTTTAGTGGGAATATAAATAGGTACCTATATGTTTGGTTGCCTACACCACAGGTCACTGCCAATCACAGAGCGTTAAATGTGGTTAAATTATTATACAAGGAATGTATGTTGTGTTGCCTATAATAAAATCGTTCATTAATAGAAAATCATTCATTAATAGGGGTCATTAATCAATGATTTTGAGGGTATTAAAATTAATCATAAATGGATGGTCGACGGAAAAATAATTTACGACATCTGAATAACTGTGTTTAGTGGAGTTGTGTGTAGTATTATTGTTGTATGAAGTCATTTTATTAATTTTCTTGATGAGAAGTTGAGCCGGTCCTGTGGCCGGTCCAAAAAACTGGTCAAGACCCAACTGGAATTTTTGCTATCTCTACGCGCTATCTCAGAGTAAAGGTTATTTTGTTATTGTTACAAAAATAATACGAAAAGAAGAAGTGTTACTCACTTGAGATAATATTGTCAGCACTAACTAATGCACTTAAATTTGTAGTAAAGATATAAAATATTAAATTATGATTTGTTTTTACTGTTTAAAAAGACTATATTTCGGGACAACAGATAACGTGGTAGATTTGATCGCTATCAGGGCCGAACTCGTCCCTAATTTTAATTTTACTAATAACTTCATTATCAAACCATGATATTTTACTTTTAATCTGACATATTTGAATAGGTGCTATTTTATTTATGACACACTGACTATTTGATAAAATTTAAAATCAAATAGTATTGACATTAGTAGAATCTAAATCCCAATCATAAGAAAGTAAATTAATTTGGGTTTGATATATTTTTCCCTCGTTAAGATATTTGTAACGTTTACTAGAGATATTAAAGTTTTATAACTATTACTAAAACTGACCGATATTATTGTATGATCACTCAATTTGGGAGTTGAATGAACAAAACAACTAACCAGATCATTATTACCAAGAACATAATTAATTAAGGTTTCACTACCATTCGTAATTCTAGTAGGTTCAGTTACTAACTGCTTAATGCCACATTGTAAAAACATTGCTTTAATTTGCTGCAGAAGCTAGTACTTAAAAAATCCAAATTAAACTCACCAAGTAAAATACAATTGACATTACTTTTAAATAATTCATCAAAAATATGCTCTAAGTTCTCTAAAAATACTGCATCATATCTAGAAGATGAATGATACATATCGCCCAAAACAATCTTATTGCTTTGGGCAATAAACCAAAAGTTTTAGCGGCAGTACACAATATGTATCCTGAACATGTAGTACAACACTCCCTGTAGATCGTTTAGATAAATTGCAGCATATCACCTTATACCCACACAAAGCAATTTCAGAATCTTCAATTTCACTTGTAACTCGAGCATATAGTTTGGTTCCTGAATCTTTCCAGTAGTCTTGCCATATGTTCATACAGTGGTCTTTAATTATGTTTTTGAGATCGGAGTATGGGTAATTTCTTGATTTGGTTGTGTATTGTGAGTTTATTCGACTTGTGTTTTCTAGGTTGTCCAGTTTCTCATTTCCAGCTATTCCTACATGCGACGGTACCCAGATAAATGCTACTTCTTTTCGAGTTGATTGAATTATATTTATCTCATTTTTTATAGCCTGAAATATTGGATTTGTAGGGTATATTGGTTTTACACCTAATAGGGCATTTAATGAGTCAGTGATGATGACACATTTATTCTCACTACGCGTTTTGAAGAAAATTAAGGCTTCCAAAATGGCTGTGGTCTCGCCTGTGAGGATGCAGCAGTTTGAAGGTATGGATATAGTGTGAGTAGTGTATTTACACTAGTATGCAGCAGCGTGTCCGTCATGAGCTTTAGAGGCATCACTGAAAATTTGGAGATAATTAGGATAATGAGATATCACTTCGGAGTACAAGTGTTTAATGAAAATCACCCCTTGATTATCCCTCAACTAGTGATGATTCGTCAGTTTCGTCAGCTGAAGAAGGGTTAGGGTTTATTTTTTTCTCTATTCGGGTGATATTATTTCTTAACCTAGAATTTTGTGTGTAACAATAAATAAAATTAAGGGTCTGAATTAGTTCCTCTGATCCATTGGAGTAATCTTTTTGAAGTTAATTCAGGGTTATGAGAGTTTAAAACATTTCCATAAAATCACATATTTCACATATTTCCATATAATCACATGTTGTTTTGGAAGAAGAAGACGAAGTGTTTGGATTATCTTTAGATATGTTTTGGATGGGGTCGGTTTCCGTAAATTGATATATTTTATCATTAGGTGCATTAGGTTTAGATAATGACGATGTGGTTTGAGTTGTATCTGAGAGGGGAGTTGAAGGGGTATCATTAGGTTCATGGGGTTTAGATAATGATAATGTGGTTTGGGTTGAATCTAAGAGGGTAGTTGAATTAGTTTGGTTTGAAATGTGAGCACATTCTGATTCTTGATGACCAATGGTTTTACATTTGGAGCAATTGAATTTGTCTATGAAGAGAAATACCCGGTAGGAAGTATTATCATGAGTTATGGTAAAAGAGTCAGGAATAGACATATTTTTCAGGGGTGTAATGAATGATTGCCTTCTAAAGCTCAGAACATGACTGTACTCACTTTTAGACATACCTACTCGAAGAAAAGTCATTTTGGATACATTGCAATAGTGCGTGCCCTCCAAGTACAAAGACCTGGCAGGACCCTGGGCTACCTAACCTTTCGGCATACGCCCGTTAGTGAAACCTCTGCCCCTACGAGTCCTACACCAAAGTGAAGGTGCCACGCGGCGCGTACCAAAAACGTCCCGTGGGTTACCCCGTGGGGTTACCACGACACGTCTACTATACACGTCCCGTGGGGGCTCCACCTTCCCCGTAGTACCTGTGTTGTGAGTACCTTGCCTACCCGTTACTCCCACACCACGGGCGGATAGGTTCGGCAGGCGGAGGAATTTTCACCTCACGCGTAGACAGGTCGCCGCCGAGGATCTCTCCTCTACCACTCTTGGATCTCCCGGTGGGTACGTGCCGGGACACCCACACCACGCCTGACCAAGGTCAGGAGAGGTATATACGGGTCCAACTCGTTCAACCTCACCAGGCTCTTTTGGAATGAGAGTAGAGTGGTCCCACGAGAGTCTCGTCTCGGATACTAGGAATGTAGACCGGTGACCGTATCGCCGAAGCGACCGTGTGCGTTTCTACTAACCCGACACCTCAAGCGACGGCTCTCCACCTCTCGATTCCTACCCATTAGTCGCCTCTTACGACAGGCAGGGCTTTCTGACCCCGGCCGTATTCTTATCTCCGCGAGCCGGACGGAGTCATTTTGGATACAGTGTGAATACCAAGTTTTTGTAATTCTTGTTCAATTATTTCGTTCGGGATTGTAGGACATGCATTAGATATTAGAAGTCTCTGGGCTGGAGAAATTAATCTTCTTACTTCGACTTGACATCCATTTATTTCGATATATTTATAAGAATGAAGAAGAGCATCAACAGTGATTTTTGAAGAGAGGTATATGCATATCCTATTGTTAGCAATTCTGGAGGCAAAAAGTACATTAATTGGACCCACTAGTGATCCAACAGCTACGACGTAATCATGGATTTTTGTACCTTCAGTGCTGGAAATGACTATTGCTTGTTGCTTTGTTGGATGTTTAAAATAATTTACGACATCTGAGTAACTGTGTTTAGTGGAGTTGTAAGTAGTATTATTGTTGTATGAAGTCATTTTATTAATTTTCTTGATCACTAGTTAAGCCGATCCTGTGGCCGGTCCAAAAAACTGGTCAAGACCCAACTGGAATTTTTGTTATCTCTTTACGTAGGTATTATTTAAAGATTATTTTGTTGTTGTTACAAAAATAATACGAAAAGAAGTGCTACTCACTTGAGATAATATTGTCAGCACTAACTAATGCACTTAAATTTGTAGTAGAGGTATAAAATATTAAATTATGGTTTGTTTTTACCATTTAAAATGACTATATTTCAGGACAGCTGATAACGTGGTCTATTGCAGGCTTATTTTTAATGAATTTGATTGTTTTAGAATTATCACCTTTCTTAATCATATCCTCCAACTTTAATTTGATTTTCTTGAAATATTCTTGCTGATCTTTTGTTTAATCCAGGAAAATTCTGACATCCGGCACTCTAATTAATCTTTTATTTTTGACAACAGTTTTAGCATATTCAGCTGTATTTAATACTTTTTTAATGGGTCTCGTTTTGTTGGCAAATTTTTCCAATCTAAATAGCTTTATATTATTTTTGTTAATATTAAAATCAGTTAAAATATTGATTACCGCTTGTTTGTCCTCTGCATTACGTTCCGATTGATTATTTTTAACTGATTTATTAACATCAAATATAATTATATCGGAAGCCTTATTTTGCCTCTCCTGCATTTCGGAAATAATATCCTCCATATCTGGTACAACAGATGCTACATTTTCCTCGTGTAGAATTTTATTTATACTTTTCTTAAGCTCCCTTACTTCTTTTAACAGAGCTGGTACCTTCTGAAGACCCACTTTACACTGTTTACAGAAAAACTTCAGTTTACGTTTTGTTTTCAACTGCATGCATTTAACTTCAGATGCTGTTAGATTACCACATTCCATACAAAGAACAGTTCTGCATCCATCACAAGAAAAAACTTGATTTAAGTCAAATTAGTTATTACACTCGGCGCATGTATCCATTTTTATTAAAATATAGAACAAAAAATATAGAAAACTTCCTTTATTCATCAACTTTTGTAGTAAAGAAAGGATTCAACATCAAAGTTATTCAATCAAACAGCTAGTTACACTTTTCTAGGATTTTACTTATACACAATTCCAATTTTAACTTGCCAAAAAATTGGAAATTTTAGTTTAAACCATAAAAGAACACACATTTATGGAGCACGTTAACGCGCTATCTCAGAGTAGTAAATGATGATGATATATTTTTATACACTCTGCAGGTACTAGTTCCTTCCTTATCTCTGTTTTTCTGAATGCATTTTAAAAGTTAAAATGTATGTAGTCCGTGCAAAAATACATTATAGCTTTATTTATTTTTATATTCCAGAAAATGTCGTCTAACCTAAAATTATTTTGCAGGTGCTCAGCATGCGACAGCATCTTCCATCTCTGATGTCCTTAGAACACCATAAGGACGAATTCGAGCACTGGTCTGATGAAGACGATTATCTAACAGATACAGAAGAAGACGACGAGTCAGTTAGTGAAGAATGTGAAAGACTTATTTAAACTTCTTAATATACCCCAGTCTCTGTTCTCCAAAACTTGAATATATAAATTTGTTTTAGTTTGTACATGATATAATATATCATTATTGTACTTGGTTTTTGATAGCTATAATAATAGGAGCTATAATAGCGGCAAACACTAGTACATAGACTGATTTGCATAACTCCCAATATTAAAAATTCAGGCAAATTCGTAGTTAAATGTATTCAGTTCGAAAATTTAAAATTTTAAAAATGGATCGGGCTGAATTTGGTCATTGAAGTAAACAATGAAAGTACTAGGTTGTGGAGTCTGATCCAGCTAGGTTTTTAACAAGTTCTTTAAATAGTGTGGGATTTTAGAACAAAAACTTATACATTTCTGCAGTAAATTAGATAAAGTATTTTAGTTATTAGCATCAACTAAAAAAGTGCACATTCTTACTGTTTATTATCTACTAGTAAAAATACAGTATTTAACCAAAATTCAAGATAAAAATTTTATAGCTCATGGTAAAAGTTTTAAAGCAGCCTTTTCTGAACGTTAAGATATTTATTTGTTACTTACACAACTTTAAAATAAGTCAGAATTCTTAGTTCTTAATAAATTTTAATACTGATTGTAAAAAATCAGTCTACAACCTTGTTAATGACTCAAAAGTTAGGTTATGTAGTGGATCTAATGTGGTAAAAATTTTGGAGCAATTTCTGAAATAGTTTACAGTGTTTTTTTTAACATAATTTAGAAAAAAAGTTAAAAAAATATATTTTTAAGGATATTTTAGACAAGAGTAAGAGTTATGTTATCGCATTAAATCTAAAACAAAAAGAAAAATTTGCATTACAAAATACTTCTATTTCTTAAAAATAATTGAAAAAACTTTGACTGTCCCGAAAAGAAATATGTTTTAATATTCTTTTAAGATTTACGATAAGAGAAAAACCATTGTTTTGACGATGTTTTGGTAAGATGACACTTGATCAAATCGGTTTTTCGTCTTGTGTTGGGTCCTTAATTTCTTTTTTAGTATTCTGGGCCTTTTGAATTGTGTATAATTACAACCAGTCATTAAATCCCTGATCACAAGATCCGAAAGACTGATGGATAAAGAACATAAAAATGAAGAAATGCATAATGTGAAAACAGCGTTAAGAAAAATCGGCTTCCCAACATACACAAACTAAAAGATCAAAAATGCTTAAAAAAGAATTAAGGACCTAACTGAAAACAAAAAACCGATTGCAAAAATCATCCTCATATGTAAAGGGTAGAACAGAAAAACAGAAAGAGTGAAAAGAAAACTCAAAATAGAAACAATATTTAGTACCGATAAAAAAATCTCAACTATTTAACCATCCAAAAAAACAAAAATATCGTTAGAAAATCAATCAGTCGAGATTTCATGTGGGGATTGTAACAAATCGTACATCGGACAGACTACTCGAATAATCCATGTTAGATGAGAAAAACATCTAAATATCATCGAAAGGAGAGAAAAACGTCGTCACCTGCACAACATGTCCCAGTACAGAACATACTTAAGTATGTCATCCAGAAAGAAAGTGACCACAATGACCAACACAAATAAACATTTAATAACACCCGTGGACAAAGATCTATAATAGATTATGTTATAACCAACATATATATACACCCATCGAACATAATCGACGTAAGATGCCTTACATCAGCAGATGTAGGTAGCGACCATAGCCTAGTATAAGGTAAAATAAAAATCATCCTGAAGTACTCCACACCCAAGAGAGCGGCGCCAACACAAACAAAAATCAAAGGCGAAGGACTAAATACGGAATCCTCAGAATACTTATATAGAAAAAAAAATATCAGAGAAGATGGCTGGGAATGAAATATTAGATCACGATAACATCGAGAAATGCTAGGAAAAACTCAAAAATAACATAATTAACGCAACAATAGAATCACTTATACAGAACACAACAAACACAACAGGCATATAACTACTATAAACGAATCAGAAATGGAACGAATACTTAGTTAGACAAATAAAAAGGGAACACTGGCAGATCTTCTCAAAACAGATAGACCACGACTTCTACACACTGGAACACAAAAAGAAATATGGAGAATGATCAGAGGACAAAAAAAAGAGATGAACGAACTAATAAAAACGAAACACATTTAGAAGAAAACATTGGTAGACCACTTTCGATCCCTATTTGCTAAAGGTGACGATAATAAACCACCAACACCAAAGGTGATGACAAAGGAAGAAATAACTATTGAGGAGGAAGAGGTAAAGGAAGCATTAAGGAAATTAAAAAATAGAAAATCACCAAGAGAGAACAGCATACCGAACGAACTCCTAAAATATGGAGGACCAGATCTCTATCAAATTTAAAACCGCTATTATGTAACCGCAATGTTTCTTCAATCTCCGCTACATGATGCTTAAATGCTATGTATGGTCCATATTGTTATACGGCATGGAAACATGGACGTTAAGAGTACCTTCCATTAATAAGTTGAAGGCCTTCGAAATGGGAATGTTGCGAACAATGTTTCGCATACCATGGACAGATAGTGTGAAAAACGAGGAAGTCTTAAAAAAGGCAAATACTGAGAGAGAACTACTCAATTTAATCAAGGTACGAAAAATTGGATACATCGACCACATTCTGAGAGGAAAAAAATATGCAATCCCTCAACTAATCATCCAGGGAAATATTGAATGCAAGAGAGGAGTAAGTCGCAAACAAATGCCGTTGCTACGGAAAATAAAAAACTGGACAGGCATAAATAACAGTGGCGATCTTTTGCATGCAGCAAAAGACAGACGTCTGGCCTTAAGATAATTCGCCAACGCACTATAGGTTCACGGCACTATAAGAAAAAGAAGATACGGAACAGCTGTGTTGAGGTCTTTCTATACCATCCTCTCAGATTAGCAAGCCAGGATATTCTTCTTCATCCTGGGGCTCTTTTTCCTTCAATTTTATCTTGCAAAATGCATTGAAGTAGCTCGTATATAAAAAATATATCTCATATAGCTCGTATATACTCATATTGTTTACTGGTAAGAATATAATTCATTGTCTACATGACCTGAGGTTTCAACGTAACTAGATAATCTTAGCGCAATAATTTTAGTTGTCAGACATTTTGTTGGAAATAAATATACAAGTAGAATCAGAAGATTTTTCCGAAGTTTTAATAACAAAATAATTATTTAATCGTTTGTGTGATTCTAATCGACGGATATTTAACAGATCTGAAATATTACAAACAGTTGTTGAAGCAACGACTTTAATAGTTTTTCGGAAAGTAGTACAAGCCAAGCAATATTCGTGAATTTAAATGAAAAACAATCGAAAAAAGACTTGTCCACGTTTGTTATAAAGTAGCTACAAAGCTTATCCAGGTTTATTATAGAGTGTGCTGTAGAGCTAAGACTACTTTTTAATTTTTTTCTGATAAATCGCTCTTGAAAATACCAAACGCTGAGAATCTACATGAAAAATGTTAAACTGCTTCTATTAGAACCCTCAAATATAGTTGCTTCATAAAATTATATAATAAAACGAATTTGTATTCGAATCAAATACTGTTAATTATGGTATGTACTCAATAACTTATTAATAAAGTAATTAAATTCACGGTTTGCAAATACACTGTAAATTTAAATTACCAAAATGTTTTATGTATACCAAATAATAGTATTTTCAGTGGTTAACTTTGTGTTTTTTTTTAACTATTTGTTTAGACAATTTAATTAAAACATTTATTTCATGATCACATTTTACAAAATAACTGATAAATACATCTAGTGGTTTAAAAACATACACTGAATTCTGAAAAGTAAACGCGTAGGGGAGACCGGGGTTTGTTCACTTATTTTTTCAATAATTAATTTTTACTGATTTATTTTTTGCATACTGTTAAATTTAAGTACGTCAGCTGGTTCTATACTCCTTCAGGTATTGTACATAAATTTTCTATTTATTCGAGTTCTCCGCAGAAAAAAGTTTCAAGCAATTTTTTGTGGCCTTGCAAAATAAGTCAGTTAGTGTTAGTTGACTCAATTTTTTACGTTTATTTTGACCATTGGCATTAAGAAAATCTAACAATTAAAAACGAAACTCACAAATCATCATCTGAATCCCAATTGATGCATATAAAAAAAGTGATATTACTTTTATTCGTGCATTTGATGTGAGCCCATCTGCTGCAATTGGTGCATTGTACCCAGTCATCAACTTTAGTGCTATTTCGATAGGGTTCTTCACATACTAAGCACTCAGTTTCACTTTCAGATTCCAAGAATGTAGGGTCATGATGAGCTGCGGATGCAGATGGAATCTGGCTTTCTTCCCGGAAAAAAATTGTCGATCGTCTCTAATTTTCGTGTTTTTGATGTCTTTCTTGGTTGCATGTGTTTCTTTTACGTGGACCTTTCTTTTCGCTCGCATTCTGCCTTTCTTCCTTAAGACCGTCTTTTATTGAAGTACCGGTTAAAATAGCAGTTTGTCTCTTCTTCTGTGATTTTGTCGAATTTTCTAGAAGACCTTGGTTTTTGGCCTGTTAACGGCCTTACTTCTGCAGAGAAAAGCAATATCGAACTTGCAGGTTCTATTTTTGTCAATGCGGCTGTATTTGCAAACAAATTGTAGCTGACATCTGGGAAATGTTTTAGAATTTTTAGTAGATTGTCCGTGATTTTAGCTTGCTCCGCTGTTAAAATGTTTCTGTTGTATTCGGTAGCGTTTCTTTCTATTTTCTTCTACACCATTTGCTGGTGTATGCCTGTCTGTCACTTATGATGGCAAAAAGTCACTCTCTATGAAGATCCCCTTATTCAGAGGACATATCACTGTTTTATTGAACCTATCCATTATATTGGTTGGCGTAGCAGCTGGAGCTCAATTTTACAATGTTAGAAACACATACAGAAACAAATTGACATGAGAAGACTGAGTGAACAACCTATAAAAGAGAAAACAATAGTAAACATCAAAGAAAATTTACAAAATATAGAGAAACTGAATAGAAATACTGATAACATAGACCAAAAATGGGAAAATATTAAACACGCCGTAATGCTGGCAGGGAGAGAAAATTTAACACCGAAAGAAAGGAAACATAAAGAATGGATGAATGAGGAAATACTACAGTTGATGTGTGAAAGAAGGGTACACAAAACAAATAATCCGATAAGATACAAAGAAACAGATAAACTGATAAAAAAGAAAATAAGAGAAGCTAGAGAAAGATGGCTAAGTGGGCAATGCCAGGAGTTGGAACAACTGGAGCGAAAATATGACTTTTTTAATGTACACAAAAAGATTAAAGAAATGACAGGAAGGAGAAGAACAACACAGACAGGACAGATCAAAGATACAGATGGTTTACTCATAACAGATTTACAACAAAAAATGAATCGATGGACAGAATACATATCACAACTTTTTGATGACAAAGATAGACAAGAAATCTCAAACGAATATACAGATGATACAGGGCCTGATATAATCAGAGAAGAAATAGAGTATGCAATCAAACAAGCGAAAAGTGGTAAGGCCCCCGGTCCTGATGAAATTCCCGTAGAACTGCTCAAACTTATGGACGATGAATCTATTAAAATACTCCTAGATCTATTTAAAACAATATATAGAACTGGAATAATACCTAGGGAATGGCTCCGTTCGACCTTTATACTACTGCCAAAAAAGGCAAATACAAGGGAATGCAGCGAATATCGTACGATAGCTTTGATGAGTCATGCTCTAAAACTGTTCCTGAAAATAATCCATAATAGGATCTATAGGAAATTAGACGTAGACATCAGTAACACTCAGATCGGATTCAGAAAAGGGCTGGGTACAAGGGAGGCTCTGTTTGCAATGAACGTTCTCTCACAGAGATGCTTAGACATGAACCAAGAAATTTACACCTGCTTTATTGATTTCGAAAAGGCCTTTGACAAAGTACAACATGAACCACTAAGACAAATTCTAATAAAGAAAAATATAGACAGCCGAGATATTCGAATTATATGCAACCTATATTGGAATCAAACAGCAAATGTGAAGGTTGAGGGTAGGCTAACAGAAGAAATTCAAATCCGTCGAGGAGTCCGGCAGGGATGCATCTTGTCGCCACTTTTATTTAATCTGTATAGTAAAGCTATTTGTGAACAAGCACTCGAGGAAGAAGATCTTGGTCTGATAATAAATGGTGAGACGATCAACAATATAAGGTATGCTGACGATACGGTTCTCTTAACGGGAACGCTAGTAGAACTACAACATCTTGTTCAAAGTCTCAATATATACTGTAACAGTTACGGCTTGAAAATTAATTTGAAAAAAACTAAATTTATGGTAATCACGAAATCAAAGAACATCAGAGCTAATCTTGTAATAGAAAATACAACGATTGAGCGTGTGTCCTGTTATAAATATCTAGGTGCTTGGATCACAGACGATACTGATCAAACAAAAGAGATTAGATGTAGAATAGAAATCGCTAGATCAGTCTTTAATAGAATGCGCAAACTCTTTTGCAATCGTGATATCAATATAAAGTTACGAATACGAATGCTGCGGTGTTATGTCTTTTCTACCCTATTGTATGGAGTAGAGGCTTGGACACTAAAACAGTTGACCACAAAAAACATCGAAGCTTTCGAGATGTGGTGCTATAGGCGCATTCTCAGAATATCATGGATGGACCGCGTCACTAACACGCAAGTACTCCAAACTTTAGACAAAAGATGCGAAATTCTAAATGAGATAAAAACTAGAAAGATGGAATACTTGGGGCACATTGTGAGAGGTGAAAAGTACGAACTTTTAAGAAATATCATGCAGGGCAAAATTAAGGGCAAAAGAAGTGTGGGAAGAAGAAAAATATCGTGGCTTCGTAATCTACGTGAATGGTTCGGGTGTAGTTCGATTGAACTTTTTAGGCGCGCTGCTAACAAAGTCGCAGTGGCCATGATGATTTCCAATCTCCGCTAGGAGTGGCACGAGAAGAAGAAGAAGAAGGAACATCATATATAGAAAATGCCTTAACTGGATTTTTCACCATCCAGTTATCCATAAGTGAATTGTAGTATTTTTTTAGGGGTTTGTAAACACTCCTATCTAGAAGTTGCAATTTATGCGAGCAGTGCCGAGGAAAAGATAAAACTGTTACTCCGTTTTCCTTACAAATATCTAACGCCTCGACAGAAAGGTGAGATTCAAGGTTGACGAGCAGCAAAAGTATAGGACGCTCCTTAGAACATCTTGTGTGAAACAGAAAATGCTTGATAAATTTCACAAAATGTTGTTGTTTCATCCATCCTGATGAATTTGCATCTCCTAGGCTTCCGACAGGTGCTCTCTAATAAAGTAGTCCCTGTAGTTTACGCTCCAAAAAATAAAGAATGTAGAAATAGTATTACTACTTGCTAAAACTGCAACAGTAAGGGTTACAAGGGCTCCTCTTTCTGAGGACGTGAGTTTGCCTATTTGAAGCCACGTTTTGCCACTATTTTATCCGGCTTCTAAACAGTTGTGATACCCCCGTCTCGTTAACGTTTCAAATATGCGATGCTTGCAAATATACACGCTTGCAAAAATAAAGACGATTAACACTTCAGGTGGATTTACATTTGGAGAAACATATGCAATATAGCAGTTTCTAATAGTTTCCAAATGCCTCGATATCACTATCAACTTATTAATCCATTCTAAAATGTATGTTCCAATGTATGTTACTTCTTAAAAATATTCAGTGTAATTTGTGACGAACGATTTTATGGATAATAATACGAAAATGTTGAGAACCAAAGTAATTACTTACCAAGGATGATTCTAGATTTCTCGTTCTCACCGAAACAAAACACAAACGACCATAACAGCGATATTGTAAAATGGAGGCAAAAGAGTGGGCAGTTCAGATATCGTATCTACAGGCGACATCTGTTACACATTATAGGAACTAGAGGTAATTAGTCAACTAATCCCTTTATTCAACTAACCCTGGTCTTCCCTACTGTTTAAAATGGGACTTAATCTCTTTTTTTTTAATGGTTAACACAGAGTGTATTTTATATTACGACGCTTCTTTAACTGATTCACAGTAGATGCAGGATTCGATGCAACAAGCGATGCGACTATCGACAGCCAGTGTTTCCAACCTGGAGAGAAGGATTATTCTGCCAGAGCCATAAAAAAATTATAGCAGATGAGAAAAAATAATTATCAAATTGAATTTTATCGTATTAAATAACACATAATGGTTATTAATTGTGATTATGAATGATTATTTAAACAGTTTAGATTAACGTTGCATGTAAAATTCGCATTTTAAATGTCTATAGGATCAAATTTTACATTTAAAGGGTATTAAGTTTATGCCTATGTTTTTTTTAATCAAACGTTATTATTATACTGTTTGACGACTAATACTCCCGAATTTGTGTGCTGTTTTAGTATGAAGACGAATTTTCTTTTTCGGTGGGGTGTTTTCATCATCTGGTGGTTCACTCATATTTTGATCAATTAAATATGAGATCTTCTAACAACTATAATTATTGTACTATCTTTAATTGAATCTTGATATATGTATTTTCCATATAAGTAACAAATTAAACAACGTCGTTCTTTCATTATAAATTATTATTTTCATTATTTAAATAATTATTTTGGGATTGAATCATTTTATTAGAAATTAATTCAGTCGTAAAAATATGGTTTATGAAAATTATAACGTAATAAAAATTATAGGATTATTGTTAAGGTAAAAAGTGTAATTATAGAATGTCTACTATAATTATAGTATGGTAGCTAACTCTGCCGAAAACAGAGTTTATTTACGACATTTAGTTTAAATACGAGAGATATGTAGTTAAACGTCAAGAATATTATCCATACCATTAGTTTTTCAAAAATTGTAAAATTCACGATGCAAATTATGGATCAAATTGTATTAGTGATATATGATTCTAAATACTTTTTTATACAATTAATACGGTAAGGGTAATTGGTAAGGGTGTTAACACTGGTATTTGTTCCAATTTTATAATTTTAACAGCCCTGTCATATTGTGCAAATGATGTATTATTTGATATACCTATCAACGCTAACTTAATTTTAGAGCTAGTATTGAAGATTAAACATAAATGGTAAATTAAGAAATTTTTAAAAACCCACATCTATTAAATAATTATTTGTATGGAAGAATTATAAGATTATGTAACACTCCACTCTCATTTTCAGTATTTCCTACCGGTTCCAACAACTAAATGCATCTGACTAAAATTTGCCAAAATAAAACATAAGCAAGAGTAACAGCAGGGCTAAAAGCCATATATAATTGTTTTATTCTGTATAGAATGTTTCGTATCTACCACTCTGAGATAGCG
>NW_027314090.1:0-17710 GCF_040954645.1 Diabrotica undecimpunctata
CGCGCTATCTCAGAGTGCCAAATTCAAGTAAATTTTTCTTTATGGTTTGAACACGGCGATTAGTGATGCCATGTAAAGATAAAAACGCTTTATAGCAAACAACAATATCTTGTATCGAGCCAATCACATTTACCCGAACTCTATAGCTGTAGGAAGATTGATTAAAATTTGCTTCAGCTTCAGGGTTTTGGCTTCTCCGTCTACCAACAGGTATAACCGTGACAAGACCTGTTACTCATTAAAATGAGAAATTAATCGTTGTCTTTCATTCAAAGGGATGACTTGAAAACAGTTGTAACGAATACACTTAACGCGCTATCTCAGAGTGTGAGTGGTGACACGTAATTTTTTCATTACATCACTCATTTTGCCGGTTTTTCTCCGCTTTTTGACATCTCCTGGCTGATTATTTTCATTAGATATATCACTATCACTAAGATCACTTGACATTATGAATTTTCGCAAAAACAAACTAATAAAAACTATAAAACGGCAGCAGCTCTCTTAGCGATAACAGAATAAAACTGACACTAAGATGCAAACGACAATCTACGTTTAGTTACAAGGTCGTCGGAATCTAATCGTTATTAGCCGTCAGCGCGAGGAACCTGATCGTTCTTTTCCGTCGGCTTATATCTTTCCCCTTTAATACCTTCTGTACGGTGATCGTTATTGTACAAATGAAACCATGCTTGGGTTCTTTCCAAGATAAGCTAAAATATGGCGCCAATATCTAAATTCCGACCAAAAATGGAGTCTGATCGTTCTTTCCCGTGGCCCTTCAAATTGTTCCGAGTATTACCGAATGTCTGTAAAATCTTCGAAAATTAAAAACTTTTTGTTGTTTTGTGATTTTAACCAAAGATTTATCTTTTGTTTGTATTATTGTAACCTAAGAATAGTGAAAAAAATCGAAAAAATCGGTTGCCTGTAAAGTCGGTTTTACGGGCGAAGATTTTACGTGACAACGTCTTTTTCTCGGTAGAATATTTATTATTATATATATATTAATATATTTATTAAATGTTTGACTAGCAATACGCGCTGTTTCTTCTCAATCGACTGAATTACGATTGATTGCAGAGTAATTTAAACTAATAATTTACTTAACACTATCAACATTTGTCAATAGTATGACATAACCTATAAACTCAGTTTCTCAACTTTTGTGTCAATCTAACAATTAATCAATCAATCATAGTTTACGATAATGAAATATTAGTGTACAATTATTTACGTTTATTGTTGTAGTTGTTGTAAATGACGAATCTAAGCACTCCACATTTTCACTACAGACACAGCTGACGATACTTTAACTACACGTGTGAACTTGTATTATGACGCTTTCTCGGTTTTCCAACGCCAAGAACGCTCGAGAAAGACAGAGACACAAGCACGCACCGATTCAACGCGCCTAATTCTCTAGTGCTGCGCGCGCAGCGGACCGATCATGTTTGAGTGGGAGAGAGACGCAAGGCATTCGCCGGTCCGGCGGGCCTCTCTCTCGTTCGGTGACTCATCGTAACAGACGTGAGCGGGCGTTACACTTTTTTATGAGTGACTCCGAGCCACAACCTAATTTAAGACGTTCTCACGTCAAAAAAAATGACGGAAACCAATTTCCCAATAAATTATTACCAAATACATGTACAAGTACAGCATCGTCCATGTTATTATCCTCGAAATCAGATTCCCCAAACATTTCAATATTAAGGATATCTTCCATTCTGCTGTAAAAGCAATCGAAACATTTCATAAAAAATCTACCTAAACCAGGAAAAAAATATAAAAGGACACTGTCTAATCATTCAAATTTGTAAACAATCCACAACTAATCTGAGTAAAAGTAAGGTTAAAAACACACGTTAGACGTTAACGTTTTACCGTTTTACACTTCACAGTTAAAACGTATAGTGGCCGTAAATGTAATTTCTTTACGTTTACGTTATTGTTAACGTTTACGTGTTACCTGTACTTTAACTCTCTATTATTTGTTTCATTTTAAGAACGATTTCAAAAGAAAAAATCAAAACTTATATAAATAAAATAAACTTATTTAAAGTAAAATTGTGGCTAATTCTCATTAAAAATAGTATATTACATTAACTTGCAATAGTATATTGTATTAATAGATTACATATCATCCATTCTATCTGTGTCGCTGTTTGGAATTCAGGAAAATGGCTATCTGATTAGTGTATCTCAATTTATATTCCGCTACACAAAAAAGGAACTGCTACCACATGTGAAAACTAGCACACACTGTCACTAATAATACATGCTATTAAAATCTTGTTGCATATCACCAAAATCAGATTAAAAACCTATCTACATTTTCAAATACCGCAGGAACAAGCAGAGTTTGTAAAGGCTAAAGGTACACGGGAACAAATCCTGAACCTCAGATAACGCATTCAAAAGTCTAGAGACCTTCAAGTTCCTATGATTATATTATGCAGTATGGTGGTTGACTACCAAAACGGATTTGATTGTGTAAGCTAGATAAATCTATGGTCCATTTTAATAGAAATGGGCACACCAATGCATCTGGTGACACTTATCAAAAATCTGTACCAGTCCAATATAGCAACAATACGACTAGATCAGAAGTTCTCAAACCAATTCAAGACCAAGAGAAGTGTTAGACAAGGATGCGTGTTAACGCCTGACTTATTTAACAATTTATGGTGAACATGACATGGACATTGTCATGAGGATGGCAGATGGATGGACCGGTAGAGTAACAGTGGATGATAGAAATATCTCCAATTTAAGATTTACTGATGATAGTATACCTATAGTAGCAAATAAGCAAGAAATGTCCTGCGAAAAGTTATATTAGTTATTATTATTTTTAATTTAATGTTTTAATTGCGATTTTTTAGTGAAGTATTTGTATTTTTTAATTATCGTATACCACAGTGGTTCATGTTGCAAATTAATATCAGAAAATACTTACCAAACAGACATGCACAATGGATACAATTTACGCTAATTGGTGTCCACTTACCTGGAAGAAAAAAATATGCTTTACATTTATATTTTTAAAAATTTATGCAGTAAAAATGACGCAATAATCGCTGAAATTTTACGCAAAAAAATTGATATCATAATACACATCCTCCAACCCACGTGTTTTGTTTTCAAAACATGTGCAGTTGGTACCTTTATTTTAAAATTTAACTAATTTATTTTAATAATCACTGCCAATTTACTATTTTCTATTTAATATTGTAATTATTATTTTCTCTACTCCTGACCATATATGAATGTAGTCTTTAAGCTATTCATTTCCTTGGCCTTTCTTTTTGGTTTCAGAGAGCACTATGATGAAGAACTTGAAGAACCATATAATACCAAAAATAACGACGGTAATCAAAACACAGAGAATATAGTGTAATGGAAACATAGCAAGGAAATAAAGAAGGAAAAATTAAGAGATAATTAGCCTAGTAAAGAGTAATAATTATTTAAGTAATTATTATATATTCCAAATTAATAAAGAATAAATTCGACACAGTTTAACGTATACATTTCAAATTAAAAACAAAACAATTGACCCAGTTTAACACAAGCCTGAATGTTTAAAAAATTACGACACTTAGACCTTGTTGGAAATTAATACAAGGTACGAATTGTTAAACAAGTGAGAAGAATTGAGCTGACTAAGAAGTTTTACATAGCGTGATCCAGTTTAACACATGGAATAGATGGCATAATCAGCGAAAACGTAAAAACAAATCTCCACTTCGGACGTGACAAAAAGAATCTAAGGTACGAGTTGGCAATACATAAAAAACAAGCAGAAGTTGGTCAAACGTTCAGTAATAGCGCGGCGCCTGAGAGGGCCCCACGCGAGGGGTGGATTAGTGGGAAGTTGGCACTCTAGACGCTCCACGCCATAGTGTGGAGATCGGACGATGCGCAGCGAGTGGACGCGCTATTTAACTCGACGGGATAGTGTGACGTATAAGTGTCGGCAACTGGAGATTCGAAGGTTCGCAATCTCAAATCCCTGTAGGACTGGAGGCGTATTCCCTAGCTAGAGCCTAGATACGCGAAGGTAACTAAGATCTATATACTAACTCAAGGTATATCTAATGACACGGAATTGTCCGACCTTTAATTCCGTGCTTTGTAAACTCGAAATTTGTTTTTGTTATTCCTAGCCGTTACAGGTCGAGACTGGAAGAGATACACATTTCGCTTATGCAGTGCTCCGGCTTCTAACGTAAGCCCGCCTCTCACTCTTTGCAGGACCTGAGACCGAGAAGTCCTTAATTCCCTTCTTTCCAAAAAATTTCCTTACCCTCTTGTAAATCCGCGAGGGCGGAACCAGTCAGTCCAGACTAGTGGAACCAGTAAGCCTTGCCCCGCTCGCAGGGATAAGTATCCCCTAAGAATTGTAGAGGCATTGATAAGGAGATTGAAACAGACGTCTTCTACAATGGTGACAGCCTTTATCAGAGTGGAGACAATTCATTAGAGGGGTTTATTAGATTTATTTACAGCTTCAATCCTAAATTATCACACCTAACCCCCCAATTTATTAGAATAGAAGATATTTAGGATATATTAAAAGAATGGAAAAGAAAAGAATGCTAAAAATGGTACTATCACGAGAGCCAATACAAAACAGAAGAAAAGGTAGACCTATAAAGAGATGGAAGAAGAGCGTATATATAGACTTACAAAAAAGTAATATTTAGAATTGGAATTAAAAGGCATGGGACAGAAATCAATGAAAGAACGCGGTAAAATATCGCGGAAAAGTCAAAACTTTTCAGCCCTAACCCTTCAAGGCCTATTAAGTTTTATATACAAAAATAAATATGTATTGATTATATAATACCAAATTTTAAAA
Organism: Diabrotica undecimpunctata; assembly: GCF_040954645.1. Lineage (NCBI taxonomy): Eukaryota > Metazoa > Arthropoda > Insecta > Coleoptera > Chrysomelidae > Diabrotica > Diabrotica undecimpunctata. The sequence continues at coordinate 4,865 of NW_027314090.1, forward strand.
AATAATAAACTTTCCATGACGACAATTAGTCCTGATACACACATACATATATATTTTTACTGAAAGGTTAATAAACCTATCTCTAATAGCTAGCTCCAAATTTATACTCCATACTTAAGTTCTCGTTGCATGCCTAGAACGTATTGTAGTTCCCAACTTATTAAGATACCTATTTCATTATATTTACCAATTTAAATCACGTTCTAGCTTCCTCTATTACGTCCCTTAATAGAGATGGTTCATTGATTCTCATAATGATGAACTGGAGATTCATTATTTTAATTAAAAGGACGTTACGCTGTAGCCGCATCTCAGTCATGAATAAACGAAATTGAATGAGATTAACATTCAAAGAGATTTAAACGAGTATATATATATATATATATATATATATATATATATATATATATATATATATATATAAAAAAGGGGGGTTGAGGTTAATTGGGTATACAGCTGATTAAAAGCCAAGTGTACTCTGTTTAACAATTCATTATATTTCGCCAATTTTCATTGGCATCATCAGATGAGAGCTACAATTATTTAAAATATGGTAAAATACAATTTAATAATAGTTTGTTGTTTATATACTTACTTAATTGAGGTTAATGGCAGTGCGATTTATTTTAATACCATCAAATAAAATTTTTTTTGTTGGAATAATGTTGAATGTAGTTGATGTTGATTACAAATTAAAATATAGGAAACAATACAATTTAAATTAAAAATAAATATAAAACAGACACAACGTTTAGTTCGGTAAATGTCATTAAGGTTAAGTACTAGAACTATCAAATATCGAATGTTATTAATTGACTTTTGTGAATTATTTAACATTTATATAAATTTAACAAATTATATAACATTCGATATTTGATAGTTCTAGTACTTAACCTTAATGACATTTACCGAACTAAACGTTGTGTCTGTTTTATATTTATTTTTAATTTAAATTGTATTGTTTCCTATATTTTAATTTGTAATCAACATCAACTACATTCAACATTATTCCAACAAAAAAAATTTTATTTGATGGTATTAAAATAAATCGCACTGCCATTAACCTCAATGAAGTAAGTATATAAACAACAAACTATTATTAAATTGTATTTTACCATATTTTAAATAATTGTAGCTCTCATCTGATGATGCCAATGAAAATTGGCGAAATATAATGAATTGTTAAACAGAGTACACTTGGCTTTTAATCAGCTGTATACCCAATTAACCTCAACCCCCCTTTTTCATCTACCATTTCAGCTGTTATTTTAGAGGATATATATATATATATATATATATATATATATTAATATGATCCGAAAATGTATATAAAGAAAAATTAATAGAGAAAAAGAAGAAGACAAAAAAATTTGTAAAATTATGTCATAAATAGAGGATATTTAGATATACGTTTTAATTTTATTGTGTTGGGAAGTTATATGGTAATAATAATAATAGTCTCTAATAGTCTCTAATAATAATAATAATAGTTAATAATAAAGTTAATAATAAAAATATATAAAGTCGATGATAACATAGTGACCTTTTTAAAACATATAATGTCAGATTGGAAAACAAAAATTCACCTCAAAATACCTGGTGAAAACAATATCGAAACTGAAAATATTGCAATCAACCGGGGCCTATTTCAAGGAGATTCGTTGAGCCCACTGTGGTTTTGTCTAGCGATGAACCCCCTATCCCAGATACTGAACTCAACTGACACAGGTTTTAGCATCAAAAATAACACCACTGTTGTTGCAAAGCTTAATCATCTATTGTATATGGATGATTTAAAACTACTAGCTTCCACTCGAAGTCACCTGGATCAGATGCTAAAAACAGTAGAAAATTTCTCTAATGATATTAGTATGCACTTCGGTCTTGACAAGTGCCGTGTCTTAAATATAATCAAAGGAAAGGTTCAGCCCGGCGGATTCGATATGCAAAACGGCCAGAACATCGAGGCCATGGGTGAAAATGATATGTATAAATACCTCGGAATAAAGCAAGCGCGGAAGATTGACCATAAGCAAATGAAAACTGAGATAACTACTGAGTTTATACGAAGGGTAAAACAGCTGCTTCGTTCACACCTTAACAGTAAAAATTTGTTTAAGGCACTAAACACCTACGCATGTTCCGCGCTTAGCTACTCATTTGGTATTGTTAAGTGGACAAAAACCGATATAGAAAATCTTCAGCGAAAAGTACGAACACACCTCACAAAGGCACAAAAACACCATCCTCGAAGTGCAGTAGAAAGAACGACATTACCGCGGCATTTAGGAGGACGAGGGCTTATGGATATAAATGAGCAACTAGAAAAACAAATTACTAATTTAAGAACTTATTTTCAGGTGCAGGCTGAGACATCTACTCTACATCGCGCGATTTGCGAAGTAGATGATACAACACCGATCAAACTGAGGGAACCAGAAATGCGCATAAACCATCTTAATAAGGACGAAAAAATGCGCATCTGGATGAGTAAACCTCTGCACGGGCGACATCCCAATGAGGTCAGTCAAGACCATGTCGACAATATAGCGTCGAACTATTGGCTGACATCAGGAAAGATGTTCCCTGAAACAGAAGGTTCACTACTGGCCATTCAGGATCAGGTTATACCAACCAAAAATTACCTAAAATATATCGTCAAAGACCCTCAGGTCAAAAATGACAAATGCCGATATGGGTGTCAAGCTCAGGAAACCATCCAACATCTTACCGGGGGCTGTCAGGCCTTTGCTGCAACTGAATATAAGGAACGGCACGACTCAGTAGGAAAGATCATTCATCAAGAGATAGCTATCAAACTGGGACTTCTTCAAACAAACCATCTTCCATATTATCAATACGTTCCTGAGAGTATACTTGAGAATGACAACTACAAGCTATACTGGGACCGCACTGTGCTCACAGATCAAACAGTGGCACATAATAGACCGGATCTCATACTTGTTAATAAACTAAAGAGACAAACAACATTAATTGATGTGGCGATACCCAACAACAATAATCTTCGTGTTAAACAGAACGAAAAAATCGCCAAATACAGGGATCTGGAAATTCAAATACGAAGACAGTGGAGAATGGAAAGTACCCAGACAATACCTATTATTCTCTCTACTACTGGAGTCATTCCAAAAAACCTCCTAGAAAACATAAAAAAGCTAGGTCTGAATGAACATCTCTACAAGACCATCCAGAAAGCTGTACTACTCTCAACGTCCAGATGTGTACGAAAATTTCTGGGAGATACTCCAGCATACCAAGTCACCTAGGGCTCGATAACACGGAAAGAGTCCCACCAGAGCTCAATCCTTTTGATACCGTAGGTATCTGGGATGAGTGAATTTTCCCCTTAGAGGGAGTGTGAGCCGTATGGCTAAATCTGGATAATAATAATAATAATAGTTTTATACCGCTTCGCGGCTTTGGGACTATAGCAGGGTAGTCTGCTATATCTAGGGCCTACGGTATACAAGGAAGGTAACATGGCCAGTGCTACGCTTCAACCGCCTATTATTACTCCTGGTTTTACCCAAGGTACTCATTTTATTCAGGCTGAGTCGACCTGGGGCCTATAGACATTTTTTAAAAATGTCTAGTTGTTCTTGCCGGCGGTAGGATTCGAACTCCGGACCACCGGCATGCGAGGCAAGCATCCTACCGCTTGCGCTACGCAGGCCCTTATATGGTTTGGAGAAGAAAAGAGACTTTTCAAATTAGGATAGGTATTTAAGATTAGTTTAAATAAATAAAATGTTATATTGAAATATCAAATCTACCTTCATTTTTTCAAGGATTAATTTCGGTTACCACGAAACAAGGTATTACTAGAAAGTAGAAAGAAGTAGAAAGGGTATTACTAGAAAGTAGAAAGTTTTTGTCTGATATTTTTGTACACAAGTATGACGCGCTATCTCAGAGTGTTTGAAGAATGGAGTCGAAGATGTTAATGTTGGACGGGAAGTGAGGAAAGATCAAATCGACAAGTGTGTGTTTTGTTTTAAACATTGAAAGAAAAGTATAGATTTTCTGAAAATAGTAGTATCAGTAAGTTTTGAAAGCTGATTTGCCAGATGAAAAGCTCAAATGGGAACCCACTTGGGCTGATATAAATTCAAACTCAAAAAGTCCAACGAATGTCTCTTAAAACTTGACCACTGCAGTGGTTAGCGTACAGAGGTGCCATCTGCTTTGGTGGTCATGAACGAAAACAATTAAATAATATCGTTTTCTGTCCTCTGGACTATGCGAAATATGTAAAAGATTAAATCTTTTAGCAAAAGCTGCTGCCGCTTTGTTGAACTAAATGGCCAAATATATGGCGTAGGAGAACAAATTCTTTAAATTTCTCGTACTCGAATCGGTATCAATAAAATTGTTATGAATCATTTCGGCATATTTCAGCCTCATCAGCCTGTATCAGCCCAAGTGTTTGATGAGGCTGAGATATAACACTTTCCGCACATTGTTCACTTAGCTGTGTCCTTAGCCATTCTGATTGCTTTTTTGATCTCTTTGTCTATTCTTTTGTTTAATGTATTGTCCTGATCTTTGACCTTTCGCCTCTCTTCCATCATATTTAGAATCTCATTTATTATCCAAAATATTTTCTTAATCGTTGGCGGTTTGAGGAAGTTTTCTTGTATGTCTTGTGAAACTCTATGAAATTTTTTCAGCTCCTGGTCTTTTTAATCCGTTTGAATAACGTTATTCAAATTGCTACGTACATACTGTGTTACACTGCGTTCTGTGAGTTGGTCTTTGAGTAGCCTGATGTCGTATTTTTGGCTGACACTACGTTGAATCTTCTTTAGCCTGTACCTCATCGTGCAAAAAAAGTGGGTTATGGTCGGATTTGAGATCGGCTTCTGGTTATGTCTTGACTGATGTAATGCTTTTACGGAATCTTTTATTAATCATAATGTAATCAACTTAATTTGGCCTTAAGTAACTTGAGGTGATTTCCACATGTATAATCTTCTGTATGGGAGTTTGAAGTAAGCGTTAGTAATTACAAACTCTTCTTCTAATACAAATTTACCCAATTGGTCTCTTCACTCATTTCTTTCTCCAAAGCCCAAACTCTTCTATAAATTTTCCCGATTGTCCCCTACCAATATTGGCAATTAAATCACCCATAATCAAGGTTAGATCCTTTTTGTTAAGGTGTTTCAAGGTGTTTGGATAATTCATTATAGAATGCTTCACTTATGTCGTCTGGTTTGTCAGCTGTAGGGACATATACCTGGATAATGTTAGTTGTTATTGGATACCAAGTTGAAGGAGAAGAATTCTTTCCGCACTGGGTACAAAGTTTTTAAGATGTCTGGTAGTTTCTTGATTTAAAATTGTATCTATTCTATTTTCGTGTCGTCCGTTGGGGCTACTTGAATAATATGTGATTACTGATTTCACATTGCCCAGAGTTTGTCCATCTCATTTCGCTTATTCCCATGATGTCTATTGATAGAAAATCTATAGAATATGAGCCAAATTACTAAACGTATGCTGAAGCATATTTATGAAGGACTCTGTTCTGAATTGTCTAAATCAGAGGAAATTGCAGAAACATGTTTTTTAACCGGAGTGCCCAAAGCAACCTACTACTTTGGGCAGAGGTTATAGACAGAGGAGAACGGATTGTGACAAATTCAGATAAATAGAACCGCACTTAAATGAACCTATAACCAGAACAATATACAAAATGTATGCGGCTAATATTTTTTTAAACTATTGAAAGCCTTCGAAGTGAATTGGTTCGAAAGGACATTCTCTTATGTTCAACAACAACACTTCGATTATTTCTTCTCTTTGACCACCTGAGCTGATTTTCGTTATAAATTGAGACTGTAGAAATAGACCAATTAAAAATCACTTTCTCTATTAGAATTTTGTAATCCACAAAAGAATAATTTTCAGTTTTCGTGTAACGATTCTGTGTGCAAGCCATTTGCTTTAATAACTTTTCCTTGATTAAATTTACCGACATAGCAGGTGTTTAAAAAAGAATTTCTAAACAGTATACCAAACTCGACCGCGTAAAAATGTTGGAGATATACATATTCCTGCCACAGGCAGTCCGGAAATTTGAATAAACCTAATCAATCTCCAGTAACTGTGATAAATTTATCACGATCTTTTTCACAATAATAAATCGAAAGAGAAACATTGATCACTCGCTTTCTTCGAAAACCGCTGCTGGAGGCGGTTTAACTTCATTTTCCGAGGGAAAAGTTCCCGCGAAGGGCCAAGTTAAATAAAAACCTGTCAGAATATGAGGGCCCCCAAACAACACACAACAAACAATATTTCAAAAGAATTTCGATTTCACTAAATAAATGGTTTCAAATTTTCTATTGTCTTCCAAAAATAGACTTTTCAGCGTTACTGAAAATTTCATGCTTTGTGCATAGACATCGGCGTAGATACAGTGTTTCAAATAACTTACTCCAATTATAACGTATTACTTTATTAAGATATTAGTATGTAGACTATGTGTTATGAATAGACTTCGGCAAATATGCAAATAAAAATGTAGAAAATATGCGCATAAATATGCACGTGTTTTACCCGAAAATATGCAAATATTTTACAAAATATGCATACAAATAAATAAAAAAATCGTAGAATAGTAACAATTTTATTTAAAAAAAAGTGTACATAACTAAATATTTCCTACTATTCATTAAGATTTACATTTATTTTAAGTAACTACATCATTTTTAAGTATGAATAAACTTATTTAGAATTATGGTAACAATAAATGACCAAGTGGTGTTCAAAATTTTCTAACAAAAACTTGTGGCTTCTGTCTTAGTACATATATTTATATATGGAAAAACTTCGTTCAACATCAACTGATGTAACGGGAGCATTTTTCAAACTAACCAAAACATTTGATTCTAAATTAATTGTTTCCGAAATATTTTCCAGCTAGAACACTGGCTACTTCAGAAAGAATATGGTAACCTTTATTTTTTTCCATAGTAGCTTCAAATTTTTTTAAAATATCTTTTCCAATATTACCTCTAACGTTCCGACAACATGACGCAAATTCTTTTATTAATGCTGTACTTTCGAACAATGACAGTTTTGGTGATTCTAACTGAGTAATTGTTTTTTGAACAAAACTAAAATTTGATTTTATAAATGAAAGTTCTTGTTGAAGCAAGTTACTCTGAAAAGTTTGTTTAGAATCCAAAAGAGATTGGGAACTTTCATCTGTTAACGTATCAATTATGTTCTTTATTTTAACAAAATGATCTGCATAAAAATTAGCTGCTTCTAACCATGTTCCCCATCGCGTTAAAATAGGTTGTGGTGGAAGAGGAATGTTAGGTAGCATTTCTTTATAAAGTTGAATTCTTATAGGAGATTTAAGAAATACTTTTTTGACACTGGATATCATGGTATTTACAAGAGGAAACTTTTTTCGTATTTCCTCTGCAACTCTGTTTAATCCATGCGCTACACAAGTAACATGTATTAAATCTGGGAAAAATATTTTTAAATTTTGTCCTGCTTTCACCATATAAGGAGCAGCATCCGATAAAATAAGCAGTAATTTATTAGAAGGAATAGTTGTCGGAAGAAAAAAAGTTGCTAATGTTTCTTGTATAAAACGCGAAATTGTTAAAAGCATTTGTTTTCTCAAGTTGCTGGCATGAAATAAGATGAGATTTTGGTAAGGTATCTTCTTTAAGAACACCAATCAATAAATAAGCAATATACTTTCCTGAGGAATCAGTGGTTTCGTCTACAGATATGTAAAAATAATTATCTGCAATTTCTTCCTTAATATTAATTAACACCGACGAGTATAGACCGTTCACATTATTTCTTCTTAGAGACCGATCACTTGGAACATTAAGTTTGCAATCTTTTTTTAGAAACGAACTAAAATTTACATTTGCTAATTTTGAAAGCGGTATGTTTGCAGACACTAATGCGCGACACAAGTCTTCATTAAAAGTTTCTTGCTCATCTAATTTTTTTGAAGTAGATTGGAAACATTTAGCCATTGAAGTTTGATGTTTTCCTCCTATTTTTCCTTTTTTTGCAATGTGTGAAGCAGTTCTCACATGTTGGTCTATCTGAAATTTTCTTCTCACATGCTATCTATAAATAAAAAATAAAAACCTTTATTTTTAACCCAACCTTTAAAATATAAAAATATACAAGGTGTTTTTGGTTAATCAAATAACTGATTTGGAAAAAAAAAAACACTCGCTAAGTGTTTTTAAATGCAGTATTAATCCACAAATTAGTTTTTGTTACTAACCATTAGTACATCATATAACTTATTTTAAAATTCAACAAAAGTTTTTTTTTTTGTTAATTCAATTACAATAAAAATAATTGTGTTTTTAGAATAGCTGACTTCATAAAAAAAAGTAAAGGTGAAAAATTTTTCTAAATACACACCATTGTATTGTACCATGGACAATTTTTTCTCACTAAAGGAAGCTATTTTTCATTTAAAAACAACCTACGAGTACTAAATTTCAAGTAAATACGTTTATTGGTTTTAAAGTTATTGTTGTTATTAACTAAAAGAATTTATTTTTTTTTTAATTTTAACACCCTGTATCTCGAAAAGTAAATAAGTTTGACCCCTCATTAACTATATCGTTTTTGTTCAATTTTTCGAGAAGTATCTACAGTCAAACGTTGTAAGTGTCATTTGGAAACACCCTGTATGTATGAAATATTAGATATTTAATAGAAAATATTAGATACTTACAATTTTGCCACAGACTGAACAGTAGATTTTTCCCATATCCATAGACAGCTCTTTATAAGGTTTAGTCCAAGTTGAAGCACTGGTTGTTTTAGGCATTATAAAATCACAATCTTCCTTTTTGTTACGCACAACGAGTGTTTACGCTTTGAATATCAAAACAAAAATGATTTAAAAATCTGAGCATCAAATTAGAAATGTTTAGGTACCTAATTCAATAAACTGGGAGATTTTTGGAAAATTCCTAAATAAGGAACAAAACTATTAGCCGTTTACCTGCTGTTAAGATAAAATAAATTGTAGATAGATTTGGGGATTAGATCATAAAATGCAAATGAGCGAACCCTTAGCGATTATCCAATAACTGAATGCCTCAGTGACCGAGACTTTCTAAGAATGTTGAGGGCTACTTAAATTGATCTTCTTTAAAATTGTAAATGTTTTGTACCTGTAGAGATTACGTACTTAGATCATTTCTTGATTAAAATGACTACAAAATTTTATACAAGAATTGAAATAAATTGGTATGTTTAAAAATTTTCAAATACAGTATAAAAATCTGAACTTTTATGCACTTTATGCAAACTTTTATACAAATATGCCAAAATTTGAAATATTTGCATAAAATATGCACAATATGCAAAATATGCAATATGCATATTTGCCGAAGTCTAGTTATGAACAAAACTTTTAATATGCTGTAATAGAATGAATTATGATCAAAATATGTGGCAATTATATACAAGTCAAAAATGTTCCTTCTCACTAATAAAAACTCCATATAGTTTTTTCATTTTAGCAACCTTTACACGACACCTGTCAAAATTTGAGCTTCAACGGGTCCTAAGAAGTTTACAGCATACCATAGACGTACAGTCCATCTAAATTTAGATACCGTTGCACGTCATTATCATTGACAGAGATCGAAGTTGACATCGTTGCCAAAGTATAAAAAAATCCTGAATAAATTTTAAATCAAATAGGTCACAATTATTGCAAAAGTGGATTATACAACAAAACAAATTAATATTTAATGTAAATATATAACACGTTTTCCATTACTTATTAACATTAGTCAACACCGCAACTGTCAAATAAGAGTTACCAATTTATGCCAAAATATCACCTTCGTTCGATTACAGTTACAAGAACAAATGTTCTTAATAAAAACGCTTTATAATGCATTTATACAAATTAAATGAAACATATTATTGTGTATTTCTTTAAGCTAACATTAATAGAAATATTTAAATATTATTTCTACGTGTATATAATAAAATATGTCTAGTGGCTGTAATGCCAGTGTACTCGGCAAATTGATTCTAACAAAGAACACACCTACCGCCTAAATATTTCGTGTTGGTATCATGTGATCTCTCGGACTATGACGCGGATGACGTCCAACGGTAAGTAAATTAGATGAAGTATATATATTAAAATAGACCGAGAATACCGATCGCGCATATTGCCTCCATATTAAATTCATTATTTATTTTATCTTATCTTTAATACATATCTTTTATCATATTTCTTTATTTCTTATTTCTGCAGTGATTTAAAATTACAGCGACATCTGTTTGTCTCATCAAAAATAACAAAACCTCTGACCCTACAGCTACAACTTCCCTAATTCGATATACAAAAAACATCAAAATATCTTGTCTCCACTCGGCGTCTGTTTTTCCTAGCCCTCTTGATTTTTGCGGATACCTCTTAAATGTCTACTTATCCGTAAATCCCGCCAGGTTGAATAAGATTGTGCACCGATGTGTATCAAACTGCGAATGTATGCGTGGCTTTCAGATAGAGATAACGATGCTACAAAAACACTTCAAAACAAACAGCAGCTGGAAATGTTACTCAAAGTATAATTAGTGTATGGAGTATAATTTTTTATGAAAAAATAGGATACATATTTATGGAAATACTTTATTTTTAAACAATAATTATTATGGAAAAAGCGTTAATTTAAAAAAAAAAAACAACATAATAAAAAAAGTTTCATAGGAAATTCAACTTCGTTCCTGTGTACATTTCAAATATCAATATAAATGGAATATCAAAAACATCACTTTTAAGATAAAATTAATAGTCCAGTCGTCTGGGAGATTTGACCTCTTAAAATCATATGAACAAACTGAATTTTGCTAAGAATGTCAATTTTAGGACCCCAAAAAATGCAAACAAATTTGCCTCTCCTACCTCCGGGCTTCCCCCTAAAATCCCCATCGTAGGGAGGAAAACGAAAATGATCTATTAACCAAGAATTCTCTACGCAGTAGAAAAAAATCTTTTAAATAAAAAATGTAGCTGATATATTTGAGCTTTTGAACAAAAAATGTAATAAGCACTCTAGCTGTAGAATGAACTGTTCTCTCTGGAACAACGCTTGAAGCAACCCGTGATATGAAATATCAATTACATGCGCATAAATACCTCGTATATGTTTTTTTTCATGTAAAATTGTGGTCGAAGTGTGGTATAAAATAGAAGGCCCCGAAAATAAATTTGAAGCATGTTTAAAATTTCTTTAAATTATTCCCCTTAGAAAATTAATTTAACGCCGCCTATGTCCATATATTTTGTTAAAAGCCTTAAAAATAACCCAACAGCAATGAGCGATTCGCTACGCTTTTTTTTTTAAATGAAATATTTCGCCAAATGTTCCCTGATCTTTTTTATCTATCCTTTGCTTAATAGAAATCTTTCCTAGTAACAAAGGAGTAAGTGCCTATTGTGAAATCCCCGATCTACCTAAGTTGGTTCCTGTGGCAAGCGGTTTGTTCTCCATCACACGGCGGTAAGTGTATTTTCAATTCACCCTTATCTATATAAAATATCTTTACACAGTGAGTCCTATATTAACTATTTTCTCTTTTGTCAAACAGACGTGTTCCAATTCGAAGGAACGAAGTCACTTCTGTTTGACGATCGTTCATCTCTACCATCGTTTATCTCTACCTTCATTGGTCTCTGCTGTTCGACACCATCATTCGTTTCTACGTCCTATTGTCTCCTCAGTTCTCTCTACTACTTACTACTACCTGTGCTGTTCCTTTCTGGTTGTTTCTCTTTTCGACTACCTCAGTCAATTCGAGGGATTACGGATCGAAGACCATAACTCGTTGCTATACCTGCAGTCCAATACCTGTTGCCAGGACCTAGTGTCAAGTGCCTGTATTGAGAACGTAACGCCATTACCTGTGTCCACCTGTTGTCTACGGTATTGTGAGTAACCAAAAATTTTATTGACTAAAGCTCAACTTCAATACCTTAATAGTAACAAATTGATTGACAACATTCAGTTCAGTGACTTTGCTTTATGGTTAAGTATAACCGAATGAACTATCACGGGTATAAACTTATGATATCATATATACGTATAAATTACGAACCATTTGTTTGATATTAAAGTAGGTTATATTTATGATAAATTTTAGGAATAGATTTGAGGTGATCACATTGAAAAAAATTTATTAAATGTTTTACGTATTCTCAAGGCATAATAATGTTTTATTTTGACGAATATTAACAATTATAATAATATTTCTTGTTTTTTTTTTATTCTTGGGAATACTACATTATTTAGTATAATTTTTCAAAAAAAGATATTTTGTTGTTGTATTCGATAATAGATGGTGCAATCACTTATCTCGTGCCATTTAACTGTGTTTTTTACTGTTTTTTACTAATATACCTCAATATAACTTTGTTGACGAACTATTTGCTTTTTATTTTTTGTTATGATATGAATTTATATTTTTGTGCAAGGTGTATCTCTTTCGGGCATTTTTATTGATTTATGTTATTATTTGTTTTATCATATAACTAGTGTACATGTGTCGAAATATTAAGTGTGTACCGCACAATCATAATACCTTTTCTCTCACGGTTTACTTTATTCTCAAATGTACCTAAAAATCAGATAGTAATAATAATACTTATAAACAATACATTATTACGGCTTTGATTAAAAAACTTAGATAAACAATTATAGTTTTAGCAAATTGTAAGTTGTTGACCTTACTGACTGTTTTAATCCCTGAAACCAAACATGATACTCTTCCGGTATGGTACTCTGAGATAGCGCG